>NW_007585189.1:0-6704 GCF_000523025.1 Cynoglossus semilaevis | reverse complement strand
CTTTTTGACTGCCTCGGTGACCTCAGCGCAGGAGATGGGAGGATCAGCTGCTGAGTCCTCAGCCTCAGCTCCCTCCGCGGAAGGCGTGTCAGTGGGATTGAGGAGATCCTTGAAATATTCCTTCCACCTCCCGACGACATCCTCAGTCGAGGTCAACCGATCTCACGATACGTTTAGGTCTCCCAGGTCTATCCAGCTTTGCCCCCCGTAAGCGGAGCCAACTCACCACCAGGTGGTGATCAGTTGACAGCTCAGCCCCTCTCTTCACCCTAGTGTCCAATACATACGGCTGGATGTCAGATGACACAACTACAAAGTCAATCATTGACCTCCGGCCTAGGGTGTCCTGGTGCCAAGTGCACTGATGGACACCCTTATGCTTGAACAGGGTGTTTGTTATGGACAAACCGTGACTAGCACAGAAGTCCAATAACAAAACACCACTCGGCTTTAGATCGGGGAGGCCGTTCTTCCCATTCACGCCCCTCCAGGTGTCACTGTCACTGCCCACGTGGGCGTTGAAGTCCCCCAAAAGGACAATGGAATCCCCGGGAGGAGCACTGTCCAGTACCCCTCCCAGTGCCTGCAAGAAGGCCGGGTATTCTACACTGCTATTCTGCCCATAGGCCGAAACAATAGGTTGCGGTTCAAGGAGGGGATTAATCACAATTAATATATTTAAATCCACATTCATAAATATGACAACAAAAAAACTCAGTAACATCTTTATCTGCCACTTATTTCACCAAATCCTTTAGGAAAAATAATGGTCTAATATATGTTCTACACCTCATTCAGTTGCCTTTTTTCTGTTTCCCTTTGTCAGGAAACTTTTTCAGTTGGATAGGACTGCAAAACATGCTGTTATTTCATACCCCAGTTTCCTAACACACAAAGAATTCAAATAAAGATCAAATAAAGATCTGATCAAATAAAGAATCAAATACGAGATCTCAAGTTTTAAAAGTTTTACTTGCAAGCAAGGAGTGCAGAACAATGGTTACATTCAGAACTGCACTGAGGAACTCCTCAGTGCTCAAGGTTTAAATACAGTTTTTTTACACACACACTTCAATGGTCAGCACCTTGGCGCTTCACAGCCATGTGGTGTTCACGTACCACTTCTGAGTGCTGATTGGCAAAGGTTGCTCCAAACAAAGATTCTCCACCAATAGGAGCCATATGCATGCGCTGCAGTTAATCAAGTCAGATAAGATCATGCAGTTCGGATGTTTTTCTCTCTTTGTCTTCTGTCGGTCTCCTTATTTGGGCAAAGATACTAGTTCTGGCCGGTTCTGTGTCCTGTTTCTATCTCCAAGGGTAACAGTCAGTACCAGTCAATGCTATCCATACCATCCTGTTATGTAAACCATCTGCATGCACACCTTTCTTTAGTTCTCCTTTTAGTACAGCATTTAAAAACAGTATGAATTGATACGGAAACTTAATATAATGAATATATTGTAAAGATTGAATAAATGTATTTACAACATCTTAACACTCACTGACTCAAAGATTTATTGACAATGATACCTGTATGTGTCCAATCCAATTTAAAAGGCTCAACAAAAGAAAGAGCAGTGACCATCAGCCATCATTGCATGGCATAAGTGCACCCTGTGAAATAGTCCGTCTGGACCTGACGTCATGTCACTGACCAGACATATACATAGACTCATGTAAGCACTTAATAGATTCCTCCCTGCATCCCCAGTGGTGCCCTTCCTTTTTAATCCCTCTACCCTGGCACAAAGCGGGCAGGAAGTGTTCAGTGGAATTTAAATGACTTGATCTGAAATCTCAATGTCAATCACATTAAGTATGACGTATTAAAAATGAAATGATTACAATGTGTGAAGTTGTCATTTTGCCACAGTGTTTCTGTTGAACAATTGAGTTTAATTTAATCCCAGATAATTCCCAATCGCAAACATATTATTGATAATCACACGAAAAACAAATGTGAAATAGAAGATTCTAGAGATAGACAATGATTAAAGCACTTGAACCCTACGAGGTGTTAAACTTATAGGCTCAACTGACCTAAGACATAATTTATTGATGAACGAATCGCCGCCCATTGTTGCCCATCTGCCCTGATTCTGAAGCAGTTGGGGTAATTAAGTAGCAGAAGGCTGAGGATACTTAATATACATAAAATAAACTCTGTTAGAAGTACATTGTTATAAAAAAAATACATTTACAGCATGTGTGATGTTTTTCTCAAATACAAAATACAAATACAATATGATGCTGCTGAATTTCACAGAAATGGTGATGATGATATTGGCAAGGGTTTGGCCTTGTTGTTATGGCAATGTTTTAGGTTTTGATTTCCCGACTAAGAATAGATGGTCTCTGTAAGTAAACCACGCAGCTCATTTTAAGTCTGCACTTGTGTTTATAGACACTGCTGTTCAGCTGTAGAAACCAATTTATTTACCATAATTTCCGGACTATTGAGCGCATTGAATATAGGCCGCACCCACTAAATTTGGGTGACTTAGTGATCTGCTCCAGAGTGGAAGCTAACCTTAGCTCTGGGGCTAACTCCCTTTACTTTGTGCTTGTCTGCAGCAGAGGTAAACAGAAACAGTGAAGTTGGGGTCTTTATTATCAGCCACCGAGCACAACAGTACATAAACATGACAAGTCTCAAACTGTGCTCAACTTTTGCTACCGTTCTCTCCCGTGTGCTCCACGCACATACACGCACACAGCCATTCACAGACAGACATACGCCACCTGAAAAGTCATTGATCGCTAGCGGTATGAACTCCGTCAGCCTGTAAAAATCCATAAATACGCTGCATCGCTGTTTAAGCCGCAGGGTTCAAAGCGTGTGAAAAAAGTAGCGGTTTATAGACTGGAAATGATGCCAGATATATCTGTTTAGGTTAAGGTTTCACTCAGACTTTGGATTTAATTATAGCACAGCTGTTAGCTGTGTTTTATATGTTGTATTGCACGTTTAAAAACACTACCTGCATATAAAGGCAGATTGGAAGCCAGAGTCAAGTCGAGAAGGAAGGCTAGAGAGAGATAAAAGAATGGGAAACTGGAGGCGCAAAACTAGAGACACAAACCAGACCTAGATGAGTACAGTACCAAATGGAAACAAGATGGTGCAGTTCTTGATAACAATGTGAGAGTGAGACAAACGCATAGCCTGCTCTGAATCCCTGGAGGAATCATACATCAGTGCAGTGTGAACTCTGACTGCTCTGTGCTTCTGGTTTGAAAGGGCGGGTTTCACTTCCAGTTCACTCCAAGCAGGAAGAGTTAAAATACAACAATAAATGTTTTTTGTTGTGACCCAGCACCACTGACATGGGTTCATAGCCTAAAATCAACAAAAAAGGACAGAGACTTGTCTCCTGGGCAAATTCCTAGTGTCAAATTCCTAGTTTTCATGCTGTATCTGTTTAACCTAACATTTCCCATCTACCTCCTTCCTGTTCAACTTAAAATGCCTTTGTCCCTCAGAGCAAATATCAGTTTCAGCATCAGCCAAACAAAAGAAGGCAAAAAGGGACTTTTTTTCTCCCTGAGGTTTATTGAATAATTTCATTTAAACTTTGTTTATCAGAGAAAGTTAATACTTACTTTTTTTCAATCAATGTCTGTGCAGTGTTGGCAGTCTGTGGCCTAGTGGTAAGAGGAGCAGACTTTAAATAAGAGGACAGCAGGTTTGAAACTTGTTTTGGCCAGTGGTGCTGTGTCAAGGTGGCTGTGAACCACTTCTGAAAGCGATCACTGCTCCCAAAGGATGAATTAATTTGTTTAAAGAAGAGGGAAATTTTAAATTTAAAAAGAAAAATTTAAATTTGAAGAAAAGAAAATAGAAGGAGAAGGAGTCTGGGGCAGGGGGTCTGACCCTTTCTTTTGGGAACCTCTCTAAGCTAAGTATTACTACAAAGGTATGGTAACAAGTCTGCGGAGTAAGGAATACCAATGTCTGAGTATCACATAATGTTTCAGTTTTCTGCAAGATTGATGCTGCACAAAACATTAGAGAATGCTAATGTGCCTCTTTTAAAGGCAGAAGAATACAACAGAGAGAAAAAAGGTAGAGTAACAAAAACGTTGAGTGTTGAGGAAGGTTTCTAGAGATTCAACCAGAAAAAAACTTCCTTGTGTGACATTTTAGAACTACAATCGTTTATTGTCATGAAGCCAAACTAAAGGGTTGCATTTGCATGAGATGCTTCAGACGGTAACATAAATGCGATATGTTGCGCCACATAAAATGTAGTCACTAAAGGTGTCAAAACATCACATGCTTGTTTTCGCACCACCCAACGCAACTATAACAGATAGCGCCATAAATCGCTCAAATTCTTGTGCTCTGTGCATTTACAAGAAAGGAGCTGGGTAGTGAGGGTCCCAGGAAGGGGGCAAAGAGAAAAATATTTAATCATTCTTTGCTGCGGTGGCAGCCAATACTAATGTCCCTAAATCAAACCTGTCAACTGTGGGACCAGTGTTTTTCCAACCCAGAAATGCCCCATCCGACTGGCTTTGACCCAATCCAGAAAACCTCTTTTGAAACCTCCTTAATGCGCCCTGTCCAAATTTGGTAGCACCCTCGTTGGTGGTCCCCTGGTGCCTCTTTGTGTGAGTGTGTGTTTTATCTTTTCAGACTAGGTTGGGTGAGCCTTGAAAATATGGACTGCACCTGTCATGTGCCTATAGTGGACAAAAAAAACAACAAATTATTTCAGTCTCAACAAAACAATAAATTATTTTGTGTCACAGAGCCGCTGGTGGAGGAGACAGAGCTGATCTCTCTCGTGGCTCCAGTGAGAACGGGAGGCCTTCCGATGCATTTTCTCTGTTTATGTATCTCTACCTCAAGATCCCTCATCTGTGCTTATTAAACAGCTTCTTCAAGTGCGGGACATTTCCAGGAAGCAGTGTGCAGACTCTGCAGCCACTTCAGATTATACAAACAGCACCGACGTCACTACGCAAACACCTGCCTTGGAATCAAAGGTGAGATGCTACTGCACATGAAAACCAACATGTTGGATCCAGTTGTGTGTATAAACATTCTATCTGGCTAAAAGGTAATATTCAAATATGTTACATAGAGTGAAACACAGTTTCGTTTGGGGCAAAACAACTTTGTGGAGTGTTTTGTAGTAAAGAAACCAAACTACAATTATAATACATTGATACCTCTAACAAATCCACTGTCCACTAAAGCTGTCAAAATACGATGAAAGATCAAGAATTAATTTCTTACCTCCAAGTTCTTTTACATTCAAGATGGCATTTGGAAATGGCACTGCTTTGATGCTGAAACCGAAGAGGTGAAAAATAAAAATCCATCATTGTACTGACATAGCATATGTGTGTGTGTGTGTGTATGTGTGTGTCATGTTAGAAATTGAGTCAGCTCTTAGGAATGCTGGCTCAATACTCTTGTTATAATGAGGGATAAAATGACTTTTAAAACCACGTTATCAGTTACTCTCCATAGGAGACGGTGTACCTTTTCCAAACTTCCAGCTGAATAAAAACAAGAAGACTGTCAGCATCGATGTATTGTAAAAACAAAGGAAAATAACACTTTGTGAGGTCTGGGTTAGCAAAACAGAAAAACAAGGAGAGTCAGATAAAAGTATATTGTTCTATGTTGGAGGTAGTGCAGGATTGAGCTAATGTCTAAAGTGCTACCATGTATTTTGGGGTTGGTTTTCTGTGGCTGCATACAATGGAGAAGAGTAAGAGAAAAAGAAATAAAAGAAGAGTGATTTAAAGTTACTCAAATTATGCAAAATTGTCTTGATGGGAATTCATCTGCCAGTAACATCCAGAGGAGATGAGGAACACGTGTTATTATGATGGTCACGTATGAATTAACTGGTAAATGTGGGCTTGAACAGAGTTAAATCATGGAGCATGAAGTGGGTGGAGCCACAGGGGACTTCCTACTCATTGTTCCACTGGTGATGTCGGGCAGATGCATACTGGGATGACAACCAAATGGTATTTTAGAGAGGTGCACTGAAACATTCCCTCTCAGGGTAAATAATCGACATGTTTTATCAATTAAGGGTCGCTCAGTGGCAGGCGCTGACAGGTGTTCACTCCCTTGAACTCCCGCCTGCCACACACACAAACAGGACTACGGTTGCAAGCAGCACATGTGGGAACTTTAAACTGTACTGGTCAAAGTGAACAGTGACCAAAAGCTCAAACAGAATTTCTCAAAGCTGAATGCTAACAAAGCCAAGGGGAGGAGTGAAGAATGTTCGACTCCTAAAGGAATGGTCTCGTATGTTGAGCGACCAGCACTGACTACCAGGAGGAAGATAAGCTGCATTCTGGCTGGTGACATACAGCAGAGGCCTTCTGGGATTAGCGCTCAAACCTTAGAAAGAAATAGCAAAAACGTACTTCCTTCTATTGGAGAACAGTACGAAATGTAATACCTGGACAAATTTATCTGGGATATTAATCCAGAGGACAACTTGTTCTTCAAAACTTAAAATATTTCATAAGCTTGGAAAGTCTGCCAGAACTACTGTGAGTGAAGAGTGTTGTGCAGTGTTGTGGAGGATAATAGTGAAGTCTGTATGGGACAAACCCAAGTTCTAAAAATCTGGTATACTTCTAAAAGAGTAGTTATATAATTGATAATAAAATTAAATAAATATAGTATATTTTATTATATATACAGTATATATACACACACA
>NW_007585188.1:20000-20916 GCF_000523025.1 Cynoglossus semilaevis | reverse complement strand
ACTCATATGGAAAATGATATTTGAATTCTTTTTGTTTGTTTGTTCAAAGGGAACAGTAAATGGTCCAAGTTTAAAGAATAGGACTTTTATGTACACTACTGTTCAAAAGTTTGGGGTCACTTAGAAATTTCCTTATTTTTGAAAGAAAAGCACTGTTTTTTTCAATGAAAATAACTTTAAACTAATCAGAAATACACTTTATACATTGCTAATGTGGTAAATGACTATTCTAGCTGCAAATGTCTGTTTTTGGTGCAAAATCTACATTGGTGTATAGAGGCCCATTTCCAGCAACTATCACTCCAGTGTTCTAATGGTACAATGTGTTTGCTCATTGCATGAGAAGGCTAATGGATGATTAGAAAACCCTTGTGCAATCATGTTAGCACAGCTGAAAACAGTTTAGCTGGTTAGAGAAACTATAAAACTGACCTTCCTTTGAGCAGGTTGAGTATCTGGAGCATCACATTTGTGGGGTCGATTAAATGCTCAAAATGGCCAGAAAAAGAGAACTTTCATGTGAAACTCGACAGTCTATTCTTGTTCTTAGAAATGAAGGCTATTCCATGCGAGAAATTGCCAAAAAACTGAAGATTTCTTACAACGGTGTGTACTACTCCCTTCAGAGAACAGCACAAACAGGCTCTAACCAGAGTAGAAAGAGAAGTGGGAGGCCCCGCTGCACAACTAAGTAAGAAGATAAGTACATTAGAGTCTCTAGTTTGAGAAATAGACGCCTCACAGGTCCTCAACTGGCAGCTTCATTAAATAGTACCCACAAAACGCCAGTGTCAACACCCACAGTGAAGAGGCGACTCTGGGATGCTGGCCTTCAGGGCAGAGTGGCAAAGAAAAAGCCATATCTGAGACTGGCCAATAAAAGAAAAAGATTAGTATGGGCAAAAGAACACAGACA
>NW_007585188.1:13213-19938 GCF_000523025.1 Cynoglossus semilaevis | reverse complement strand
GCCATCAGTCAAGCAAGGTGGGGGTAATGTGATGGTCTGGGGTTGCTTTGGTGCTGGTGAGGTGGGAGATTTGTTCAGGGTAAAAGGGATTTTGAATAAGGAAGGCTATCACTCCATTTTGCAACGCCATGCCATACCCTGTGGACAGCGCTTGATTGGAGTCAATTTCATCCTACAACAGGACAATGACCCAAAGCACACCTCCAAATAGTGCAAGAACTATTTAGAGAAGAAGCAGGCAACTGGTATTCTATCTGTAATGGAGTGGCCAGCGCAGTCACCAGATCTAAACCCCATTGAGCTGTTGTGGGAGCAGCTTGACCGTATGGTACGCAAGAAGTGTCCATCCAGCCAATCCAACTTGTGGGAGGGGCTTCTAGAAGCGTGGGGTGAAATTTCTCCAGATTACCTCAACAAATTAACAGGTAGAATGCCAAAGGTCTGCAATGCTGTAATTGCTGCAAATGGAGGATTCTTTGACGAAAGCAAAGTTTGAAGGAAAAAAATATTATTTCAAATACAAATCATTATTTCTAACCTTGTCAATGTCTTTACTATATTTTCTATTCATTTTACAACTCATGGTGGTAAATAAAAGTGTGACTTTTCATGGAAAACACAAAATTGTATGGGTGACCCCAAACTTTTGAACGGTAGTGTAAGTTATTTAATGGTTTGGGCTTTACAGGGTCAAATAAATCACAGACATCTGCACCAAATAAAAATATGAAAAGAAACATTGATGCCTCTTGTTTTAGTCTGAGTCTATCATTTTTTAAACATCTTTATTTGAATATGTTTAATACTACAGTACTAGACCTTTTTATCATGCTCACCTACAAACCTAGTGCTTTATCTGAGACACACACACGAGTAGATTGTACACTATTGTTGTGATCTAATTTAGATCACATGTAGTTTTCAATAACAGTTTAACAAATTCTGTACTTTGTATTGATAGTATAACTTCAATATAGTACTGACTGCATATATATCTCTCCATTTCTCTGTTAGGAGGATAACAATAATAATAATACAAATATGAAAAAGTCCATTGAGGCAAAATGTGTTTTGTGATTTGTGAGCTACACAAATGAGATTGACTTGACTTAGTTTACTGTCTACAAATCCAACTAACCTTCCTACCTACATTCTACATCTATCTAGTGACCAACAGTACTGATCTACAGTATACTAAGCTACATATCTAACTCATGATTTTCAAATGTGTTTCTTAACAAGTGATATGTCTGTCAACTGTAACGTCTAAATACAACAACAGGACATGTTGAGTTAATAAACCATTACATAACACAAACATAGACACAAACCAGTTATACACTTTTGCAATATATGAAGTAACAAACCTATGTTTTTTGTTTGTTTGGTATAGAGCATAGTGTAAAGCAGGGGCACCTACTTTACACCTGCATAGTGTAAAGCAGGTGCCCGGGGCACCTGGTAGCCCCCATGGACTACCTAAGGTGTCCGCAGGCTTATAAATAAAACTACTCAAAAGGTGGGTCAAAAATTGTACTGTTACTTCTGTGCTTTTTGAATCAGTTACACCTGCAATGATATTGAAATGGGTGCAATGGTGATGGTAAGAAGAGTGTCTAAGAGTGTATGTCCCAGACATAATATACATACATAATTATTATTACATTGTTTGTGAAGTCTGTATTAAACAAGTAGCTCTCTGTAAGTGACCTTGAAGTAGCTCTCAGTTTCAAAAGGATTGGTGACCCCTGGTATAAAGGATTAGGTGACTTGCCATACCTTTTGTTCAGTTTTGGTTCACTTTCAACCATTTCCGGATAAATTTGAATTATTCTATGACCGTTTAACCATATTCTGTCTGACTTTCAGCTGTTTTTAGGGTGACACATTAGTGTAGTTTCTAAGTTTAAACTGTTATCCTGTCTTATGTCAAACTGTCAGTGCCAAAACAGTGAGTTCTGAAAATCTTCTATTGTTTAGGAACAAAACAGTGAATGAATGTGAGTAGGTGGTTGAATGGTTGGGTGATAAAGCCAAGCCTTCCACGGATAGAGTAAACAAATGAAGTCAGACTTTATGTGGAGGACTCTACAAAGCTGATCCACAGGCATAAGCTAGCGTCTGGACTCAGGGTGTCAGTTGCAGGACCTTATAATTCTAGCTCCACATCCATCTCAGGCCTTAATGAGGGAATGGAAAAGGCAAAGCAGCCCAAAAAATCAACAGAAAAACAGTGGGTGGGGTGTGTGGATGGGGTCCAGAGTTAATAAGGCAGTACCAGTCCATGGGCAGTACAAGTCCATAAATGATTTTGAGAATCATGTTTTAAACAAGTCCTCCTCCCTGAGCATGCAGGCGAAAACCTGTGTGTGTGTGTGCATGTGTGTGTGTGTATAAAAGGAATTCTTGTATAAAGCTGGCAGAGCGGAGGCTGCCACAGACATCATCTTTACATTTGCATATCCATGGCTCAATTTGCACTTGGCTATGCAAATGTATGCAAACATCATTTCAGAACATTTCAAAAATAGCAACCAACATTGCAAACGATGGTTTTGCCTTAATATGCAACCACACACAGAAAAGAAAAGAAAAAGAAAAGAGTATATTAGTGTGGGGGGGGATCGAAGATGCCAAGTTCAGCTGAATATTTAATCTGAAACATCTTCTTCAAACAGGTTAGCGATGGATAAGAGCAGAGGCAGATAAACAGACATTTGTAAATAGATGCATTAAATGAGTGTTTTGTATTAAAGAGCTATATATATATAAATTAATGGCTGTGTTCTTGTCTGTACAGAAGAAATGTTTCCCTCAGGCTTATTTTATGTACTAATTGAACTTGAGAACTTGATTTTCAAATTGATTGTTTCCAGTTTTTCACTGATAAGGGCAACAAAGAAAAATAACAATTTTTACATTTCAGTCAGGGATATTTAATATTTTTCTCAATATTTATTTTAGCTCGGATATGTATTTATATATATCGACTTTCTGATATCCTTAATAATACAAGGGTAAGTCAAACAGTAAAAAACAAAGCTACTTTTCTCTAAATATTCTCTGATTGAATCTAAACATGTGGAAGCAGTGTTTCCATCAGGGTATTCTAGGGGATGTCTTTCATAACTTGTTCTTTTACCTAGTCCAAGGACTGAACCTTAGCTTCTGTCAAATTGTTGTTTCAGTTTTTGAAATGGGAAAAACAGTTTGGTAATACTTTACAGGTTTACATTACACACCCTTCTGAGTGGGCAGTGACATTAGGGGGCAGTGCTGCACTCCTCCTTCACTGCCCCTGTTACATTTGGTCCCAGTTGTCTGACCTGTGACCCGACAAGGTGACATCATGGATGTGCTGGCACAGCCTCTCTCTTCCAGCAGTTAGTAGTTGTCTTCTTCTTTTTCTGTTCCTTTCTGGTTGAAAATTAGCCATACTGTGCTACAGCACACTCACAATTTCCACTGGTAATTCCCAGCTCCATAAATTGAATTGAAATGATTGTCACTGATGCACATCACAACCAATAAAATGTGATCTTTGCCTTTAAACCATGATCTTATTGAGCTGGGGGCAGTTGAGCTGAGAGCCCAGGGAGCAGTGTGTGGGGACAGTGCCATGCTCAGAGTACCTCAGTGGCACCTGATGACTGGTGGATTTGGACCTACGACCTTCTAGACACAAGTCCCCTTCTTTAACTACCAGGCTAATACCTGACCTGGTACATCGTGGTTGCAGTACGTCTTAAATTACACACTCAGTAAGTGTACAGTTCTTTGCCCAGGGACACATCAGCATGTACACTAGTGAAACTAGGGACCAGACAAACTTCCGATCTGATGCCTTTGAGTTGTCTGATGTAAAAGCCAGATCAGGGTTACATTTCCAAACTAAAAACTCCTTTCTATCATGGCAATAACTCTGTGAATTTATATTCAAATGGACGCAAAGACAGGAAAAAGCTCGGTAAAATATACTTTTCTTGGAATCCTGTTCATGTGTTGGGTGCAGGACAATAATCTGGCACACAGACGCACTGTCTGTGGGCCTGTTTAAGTCCTACATCTCTACCTCTCCTAGCAGTGCTTCTGGGGATGCATATGAAGTCCTAATCTATCTCCTCATACAAGTCCACTCTACGTTTCCTTTTCCTTTTCTCCTCTCCTCTCCATTTCCCCATTCCTCTGTGTTCACAGACAGAAGCCTGTGGACTGTAGAGACCCAGACTTCCTTTCTCTCTGTTAGACAAACACAGTTACTCAGAAGAGGCTCACTGCACTGTGACCCTGTTTCTGCACTTTTACAGAAAAAGTGTTAATTTCATGACACATGGCAGCAGTAAAAGCCACGCTTTGGCTAATTAGCCACTTATTGGGTGAGTGGTAAAAGTGTAGTCACGCCAACACTCAAAAAGCCTTAATTATTGTTTATGGGTTAGCTCAGCCAGGTTTTTGGCTTTTGTTCTACAACTACTGACGCTCAATACCTAAACACCTATTAACCATATTCTAGTCTTCTGGGAGAAAAAGTTTAAAACAGGCTTTAATAATGTCCAAGTTTGTTTTGTGATTAATGCCATTTAGACCAGGGGTTCCCAAACTTTTCCATGTCAAGACCCCCCCAAACAGCATTAGCTTCAGGACAAGGACCCCCCTCCTCAAACCCACAGACAATGCTACAAAATATGTGAAGAAACATCAACTTTTAGAATGTTTTTTTTTTTTACTTTTATCCATTATTCAATAATTATTACATTTGTTGCAGCTTTCACACTAGGTGTGTTCAGGCACCATCAAAAACTTGAGAATACGACAATTATGGCATCTTACTTGTTATTAACTTAATAACCTATTAGGATTATTATTATTTATTTTTTTGCATTTTCCGAGGCCTCCTAGCGCCCCCTGGCGGCCCCTGCTTTCAAAATCTAGATGATTTATTTCTAAAACTGTTAAGAACTCTTATAGCATGAAGATCACTGGTTGAATTCCCAGTGACACCTAGTGGTCCTTGTTTATGGACTCTGTATGTTCTTCTCATGCGTGTGTAGATTTACTGAAGGTACTCCAGTTTCTCTCACAGACCACATACGTTGCAGACTTGGGTTAATTGGACAAACTTAATGGACCATTAGTATGAGTGTGAGGGTGAGTGGTTGTTTGCCTTTATATGTGACCCTGTGTGGTGGTGACCCCTGAGCTGTCCAGGGTGTGTACCCCACCTTCAACTGGGATTGGCTCCAGTTCCCTCACTAACAGTTTAAGGAATTAAGCTGAAGAAGACAAATGACAGAAAGACATTGTAGTAGTTTGGAACTGTTGTGGAAGTGTTTTTATCAGACAAGAACGGATGTAAGTCACTGTGCTGCTCTCATCGGGAGATAAAACACAACAGGCTTCTGTAATATTTTTAGGAATGAAAGAACTTCATTCCTATAAATGTTTCGCCTACAGTACGTTAGTTATAGAAGAAGTCACAACAACAGAGGCAATGTCTTTGTCATTGGTGTGGAACCCCAGTGTTCACCTCCTGGGCAAGTTCGAAGAAAGTTCTAAGAAGTCACAAGTTTGTGCAAAGGTGTATAAGACAGGAAGTTGTCTGGTATCGCAAAGTGAGAGAAAAACAGGAAACTTATGACCTATAGTTCTGCTAAGCAGAACTAAGTTCAAAACAAGTTCAAACAAACAACAAACCGTATAAGGCATTTTTCTTAGGTGCAGCTTTGTAAGAAATACAGAAGTTGAGCTGTAGAGGATTACAGAGTCTTTGAATACAGCAAATGTAAATGATAATAATACAATTCCAACATTTCCCCCCTGTTTATCATGAACATGCTGGCATTCTCCAGTCAGTAAGCAACTTCTCCATGAGGTTTTCAGCTGTTACTTCATCTTTGCAAGTCCATGCTCAGTTTACACTCAGAGGGAAATGGATTACTTGCAGTCCTATTTGATTGAGAAAAGATCAGGATAATCAGATAGGTCAGGATACAAATCAGAACAATCAGTGCCCCTATTGTGCAATCTATGAAACAACTCCTCAACAGTGGTTTCATCATCATCATCGTCGTCATCATGTGGGTCATGGTGGGCTAATAAAGGATACATTTGAGCCATCTGATGTTCCATTGGTGATATAGCTGTGGTGATGAGACGGTTAAGCAGAGAACGCAGACATGGAACACAACAACAACCACACAAGGTCAGAATGGCCGCAAATATGGCTAATGAAATTAGTACTGAGGAAACCAACACTCGATACTTCCCGAAGACGTTCATCCAGGAATCCCACATAGTGGTATCCACGCCAGAGTGCTCTTTCATCTTGCTGTTGAGCGTACGCAGGCCTTCAATGGCTTTAGTCAGACTACCGTCCGACGCTGTATTGTTTGGGATAAAAGAGCAGCATTGTTCTCCAAACATTGCACACACGCCGCCCTTCTCAGCAAGGAGCATATCTAAAGCAATTCGATTTTGGAAAGCCATGAGTGAGGTTGCGGACAGTTGTCCATGTACAGCCTCAAAACCGCTTTGTGTCCAATTTCCTAATCTCTGAACATTGTAATGGATATAATTTATCCTGTCTACATTCTTGTTAATAGTACACCACCAACAGATAGATGACTCAAAACCTGCTGCCACCTGATCTACCAGTTTATACTCATCTGGTACTCTGCGAGGAACTCCAAGGGCATCTATATAGGTAGGGTCGTTTTCGGAGGTCC
>NW_007585188.1:7531-10232 GCF_000523025.1 Cynoglossus semilaevis | reverse complement strand
ATTATTATTATTATTATTATTATTATTAACGGATGTAAGTCACTGTGCTGCTCTCATCAGGAGATTAAACACCTCAAGCTTCTGTAATATTTGTGAGAATAAAAGAAATTCATACCCATAAATGTTTTGCCTACAGTATGTTAGTTATTTCATAAAACAATGTGATGTACTACTTTGAATACCGGCTGTCCCTGGTCTGTCTCGTGTGGACCTTTTGCCTCATTCAGCTCTCAATTTCTGTTAAAAAAAAGTCACAACCACGGCACATGGAACCATTTGCAATTTACCACAAATGCAGCAAATGCAGCAGAAAATACACTTAACCAACGCGTTGTCACAAAGCATTGTATTTAAATGCAGCAGAAAATACACTTAACCAAACATGTTTTCATGAAGCATTTTATTTCTTCAGCTTTATTTAGCGAGTGTCCCCCTAATAGTTCTGCTTCTCATAAGCGGCTACATGCCTCATTTGGCTTTGTTGGTCTGGTAGGATGATGGAACAGAGGAGGGGTGACTATTGAATAGCTGAGGACATTACCATTCATGGAGCGGCTGAAGAAGAGGATGCTGCAGAGAAGTGGCTGTTACCTCTTTAATATGGTTTTAATTTATCAAAATTTTATGTAAGGCTGCAATTGGTGGTATAGTGTTGCTCTTTAAGAGACTAACGCTAATGGTTGCCATGTGTGGACAGCGGGCTTTAGAGGAGGGGGGTTTTATGTAGGGGGCCTGAGAGTGGTCCAGACTGAAGACTGGTGATGTCTGGGGGCTGAGGGAGATTTTGTAAAGCAAAACGGAGGGATTGAGAAAGTCTCATGTAGGGACTCGGAAAAGGCCAGCCATGTGAGATTACAGCATAACTTAAAAATGTACTCGTCGGGAAAGTTTGTGTATACTGAGAAGTGCTCCAAATTTTCCACAGACAGCTTTTTATTTTTTCAGTTATCTCATTCCCCGTTCACCTCCACTCACTTCAGTTTAGACTAATTGCATGGCCAAATGCCTGCTGGGTCCATATGAGAGAGTCTGCTCCCTCTCCCTTTTTTTACCTCTCTTTCCAAACATTCAGCCATAGTCTGTGTATTTTTGAACGCAAAGGATAACATGTCTGTATATTTTCTCTGGACTAAAGGTTCAGGGATATTTTTGAGTTTTATTTTAAAAAGTATGATGTGTTTTTAAGTGGAGGAACCAGTGTTTCCAGTTTGTGGCTGAACATTGGTAGGATCTGACACAGTCATCCGAAGCCCACAGAAAATAAACATACACAATAAGATGATTGATTCAATCATTCACAATCAGTTCTTCTGATATCATAACTGTAACAGCAGCAGTTATTTGACTTGCACTTATTGATTATTTTTAAAAGAAATGCTTTTAGAGATATTTACACATAAAATTGCACGAAAATTGTATTTTGTTGTTTTGCTACATCGAGTTTGCTGATCATATAAAGTATAACAACATATCCAATATTATCACTGTCCATCAACAAATTTAGCTCTAATACACATTTGTTATATGCACCCACTTCAAGAAATGTACAGCATGAAAAAGTAAATCTAAAAGTAAATAAAAAATAAAGAAATAAAATAAAAACAAAAAACAGTTTAAGAAATACATGTGTAGGGAGGAAATAACTTCCCTTTAAGTTTTCCTTTTAAGTTGTCTTACTTAATACATTTTTAATAATGAAAAGTTACTACATACCTGTATCTAAAGTTTAATTATAGTTTACATTCTTAAAATAATAATATTGGCACTAGTGCTGACAGCAGCAGCCTTCTGGTCACTCTGCAGCACTAATCCTTTTTTCCCACTTTCGCTTTACTTTTCTTACTTTTTCTTTACTCCTCTCACGGAGTACTACTATTAAATGTATCCAACGGCAATCTTAAAACGGCAACCGGAGCCAGTTCTCTCGTTTATTCAAGGGATGAGCTGCTGGCTCTGAGGACAACCACATACAGACTCGGACACGGACACGAAATAGAGTTCTTCTGAATAATATATATATATATATATATAATATACAGCAAGTTACGTACTGTATCTTGTTTTTTACTCTATGTAGTATGTGAGTTCTTCCTTGACACACACGCTGACACAGATGATCGTTCAACAGACTTCATTTAGGCTATTATAAAGCGCTCCTGCGCCATGCTTGGCTTTTTTTGGTTGCGTGGCGTGCTTGCTGCACTCGTACACACTTCTCTGTCCACTCCTCCCTCTCCTCCTCCTCCTCCTACTAATATAGGGAAAGGTTTGATTACACAAATTGCGCTCACCTGCGTCTGGGGCTGCACTTGCGTCGCCACTCCCGTGCTCTCCCAGCTGTAGCTGAGCGCTAACCTCCGCAGCGCCCCCACACTGTAAATGTAGACTGTATGTTGCTTGATGTTACATATAATGCATGAAATACAATAAAATGACAATTGACTGATTTAGAGTTACATGTATATATTATATATATATTTATATTTAAAATGCATGTATATTTATATATTTATATTATATTTTTATATATATAATATATATGTATATATATACATATGTCTTTTCCTTTTCCTTTCGGCTTGTCCCTTTTTCAGGGGTTGCCACAGCGAATTATTGTTTTCCATCTCTCCCAGTTCTCTGCATCTTCTACTCTGACTCCAACTATCTGCATGTCCTCCCTCACTGCATCCATAAATCTCCT
>NW_007585188.1:4145-5509 GCF_000523025.1 Cynoglossus semilaevis | reverse complement strand
GCTACCTCACAGACAGACCACAGTATGTCAGGCTGAATGACATCACGTCTGATGCTGTGGTCAGCAACATCAGAGCATCACAGGGGACAGTGTTGTCCCCTCTCCTCTTCACCCTATACACCTCTGACTTATGGTACAACTCTTGTGGTGGAGAAATATGGTGAAATAATATGTAAGGGCCAACTCAGAATAACAGAAAAGTCAGGAGATAGGCACAGGCAAAAACAGGCCAAGCTGACCTGGGAATAACAGGAAGGTTCCAGGAATAACAGGAAGACTGGAGACAGGCACAGACAAGAACAGGTCAAGCTGACTTGGGTAAATGAACATGTTTATCCGGTTACTAGCCAAATGCGAGCCAAATGTTTTGTAACACCATGTTTGTCTATGCCTATAAGAAGGATTAGCATGTAGCAGAAGGTGGGATTTGTTGGTCAGAAACCTTTAATACAATAAATCCCCCGAGACAGAGAAGTGTGCCTTATTTGTAAACATCCCTTTCTACTGTACTCTGAGCTGTGTCACATCCAGAGGTTTGCAGAAGAGTACTGCTATCTGGTTGACAAAAAAAAAAATTGGGTTGTAGCGGCTGATTGTATCAAGGCTGCTACAGTCTCCTCAAACTACCACATATGCCAAGGTCAGACCGCAACTAAATTTCAAACACCAGGCTGTGATCTTTTCAAACTATTTTTTGACACTCTAAAAGCAATTTAACTACATACGATGTTATATACTGGTTATGGTGATGTTATGGTGATGTTATACGATGTTAAAGGAGCAGGTTTTTAAACCTTACTTTATTTTGGATCTCTTCAAATCAGAATGCGGAATGCAGAATGCTTGGTACGAAAAGATGGAAGAGATAAACGAAGACACGTCCGTTCTCTTTCGCAGCTACCGCGACTGAAGTGATACTCTACTGAAAAAAGTTTCACCCCCTAATTAAGACCACGCCCACTACCCGCCTTAAAGGGTGGGCTTTTCTCTATAAAAACAACGGTTTTGAACACAGGACACCCATTGCTGGAAAGAAAAAACACTGCGAGAACCATGTCTACCATCAGAAGAAGTAGCAGAAGAGGCCGTCTGATGCCAGAGACCTATCAAAAATGTTTAATCTTTACTCTACGAACGTTGAGGTCGGTTATCCACCAACACCTCCTATGTCACCGACTTTGTTGAATGTTATTCCGTCATCACCCACATCATCAATGATCACCCCTGATTTGATAATCGTGTCAGATGACGAGGATGTGGCGTACCAGACTCCACCCAGCTCCGATGACGACAACGTCATGCATCTAAACTCTGATGTGATAATCATATCAGATGACCAGGACGCGACGTACCAGACCCCGCCC
>NW_007585188.1:0-908 GCF_000523025.1 Cynoglossus semilaevis | reverse complement strand
TAGATTTTAACTACGGCAAGACTATCGTGACGCTCCACTTTAGACCGAGGACTTGAAATGTGTACAACTTCAGACCTCAGCGTCATTCGGTATTGAATAGTCATTCAGTATCGAACTACAGTGAAGACGAACGGGCAAGACAAAGCAAGAGAAGAAACAAAATGGTTCTGTTAGGCTCAAGGGAGGATCCTCACCGTTTTGTGCATTATTATGAGAGTCAAGTGGGAGGGGATTTGCCCGGGTTTCACGGTGCACATGTTATGTACGGCCACGGCATAGGCTCTCTGTTTTCCAAATTATTTCATTTTGTAAGTCCTCTGGTGAAGACTCTGGCTAAACCCCACCTTAAAGCTGCAGCTGGCAACATCGCCTACGACGTGTTTAGTTACAGTGAGTCGAGAAACAGTGAAGAACCCCAACAGGAAGGATCCGGAGGTATTATGGTCCTGTCAACGTAGGGCGAGAAAACGACCTCCTGGAGTACGTGTCCATTCGTGCTCTAATAAACCCTCAAACTCTAAAAAGAGAAAATCAGTCGCCAAAAGCAGGCGAGGGAGGAAGAGGTATACCCGAAACTCTGATATTTTTAATTCTATCTTTTTAAAATGGCTCTGTTACATCAGAAATCATCAGAATGTACTCTGACAGAACTGGATTTATTTTCAACACCTATGACCCAGTATTCCATCGACGGTAAAACCTACACAGAAATGTCACCCCTATCAGCCATAACCGACGGAGGGCCTATAGGATTTTTCATCCTACGGTGAGAAGTACATAGATCTAAACGACACTTTGCTGCACCTGCGCGTTAAACTCATCAACGCGGACGGTACGAACCTGGCACCCGATGCGAGTGTGGGCCTAATCAATTATCCTCAAAATACAATTTTCGGCCAGTGTGACGT
>NW_007585187.1:19946-21123 GCF_000523025.1 Cynoglossus semilaevis | reverse complement strand
GTCCCTGGATAACTCCCACGAGTTCTTTTCCAGGACACCTCCCCACATAGGAAGAGGACTTTTCATAGACGGGTGAGTTGCCAGGGAGCGTCTCCCAACGGTCTTACCGTAGTTTCCTGTCAGTCAAGGTGGAAAAAGAAAATCAGGAGAAAATAAAAACGAATCTTAAGGTCATCAGGGTCAAACTCGGCCTGTCAGCAAATAGTAATCAGCTGGTGGTGTTAAAAGTGTACTTTCAGTAGGACTGTGGAACTTTTATTTTGAAGTTCTAGGCTGCCCTAGGGTCTCTTCCGTGACCTTTGACCTTTCTAAAGTAGCTCTGCAAAGGCTTTTATTTTGACAAGATTCTTCAAACAGGTGTGTTTTATTGTTTTTTTATCTCTGTGGCCCTGTGATACATGACCAATACTGGTCCACGACCCAGTGGTTGAGCACCCCTAAACCTCTGAAGAGGATAAATCTGTAAAAGTTAAAACAATACTTTATTGCCGATGATTTTTGGAGGTGATGCTGATCTGCCAGTGGGCGGAGCCAGTGACCCAGTGTCCCCTCTCCTCACAGGGATTCGCCGACCAAGTTGGACAGAGAGGTCCTGCTGGCCCTAATGGGCGTCGACATCGACCCGCAGAAGTTTCCCAGCATCCACAAGTGGAAGAGCACAATGACGTCGTACGCCGCATCGGACATGCAGGGGTGAGTGGACGCAGTCGTTACTTGAATCTGACCGAAGACCGCGTCACTTAAAATACTTCAGTGTTACTATTATAATGTCTTTTAAAAAGTGTGTAGTTCCCTTTTCTATCCACTAGATGGCGCTAGGTTTGCATCAAAGCCCTTTTGCTGTGCCGCGAAAGGGCTCGCACCGATGCTCGCGCCGCCTCTCGGTTGTGTGGTCGATGAGAGCGGCGGTCATGCTAACGTTGTTTCATGCTAACTGTGTTTTGGTGCAGCTGGCCCAGTCCTGTGGTGGTCAAACCACAACTCAGGATGCATCATCATCACCACCACCAGGCTCACAGCTCACCCGTCAGCGACCTGATGTCCCCCAGTGGTCGCTTCAGTCCAGCTCGGCACGCCGCCTCACCGGACTTCAGTCCCACTCGCTACAGCCCGGCCAACACTAGCTACATCGAGCGCATTCGCCTCATGCACTTAAGTGAGCAACCGTAGTAACTCC
>NW_007585187.1:17285-19931 GCF_000523025.1 Cynoglossus semilaevis | reverse complement strand
GGCCACCCCTAGCTCCATCGAGCGAGTTCGCCTCATTCCCTAAAGTGAGCACCCGTATTAACTGCCCCCAAAACCTGCCCCTCCCCCGTCTACTGCCACTGCAGCCATGACCCTCCCTCCTCGCCCTCACCACCACCCCCTAGCTGACAGTGAGGTAACTGCGGCCGGAGCTCATCGACGACATACCTAACAGAAATATGCACAAGTGTCTGAAAGATTTGTATTAAAGATGTTTGGTACTACTACAACAACTACTACTACTATTACTACTACTTCTACTACTACTACGCTGTTACACAGGAGTACTACATCACATCACGCCGTGATGTCGATGTCTCATTGTTGATGTACCGTGCGTATCCGTGCAGAGCGACATGCCTGCGGTCGGAAGTTTTTCGCTAATTCTGACTCAGTTCAACTCAACAAACTCCCTGACCTCTGACCTTTGCTCGTTTGGATGACAACCATGTTCCGTCAACTGAACAAGGAGTTCAAATGTCAACGTTTAAATAGGTAAAAAAAAAAAGAATTAATAATAATAATATTTTTGTCTGGTAGTCAGTAGCACAAAACGAAACCTGTTTGTATTAACGATGGCGCGAGAGCAGACGGTCACTTCCTGTTTTCTCCGTTCGTGAACGTGTCGAGTCTGTGTGTGCGCGCGTAAAAAGACGACATCGTCCCGTCTCCGTTCGTCTCCACGTCCCTCAGACACCAACGGCGGCTGTGGACTTAATTCAAATGCGAGTCCAACCACGAATGCCTCCTCCCTAGCGCCCCCTAGCTTTTTGGCTAAGAACCTTTTTTTTTTCAAACCGACTTTCACTTCCATAGTCCAGTTGAACACACACTGCTCCTCAGACTGGACACCAATGATCACCACTCCCCCACCCCCAAATGTACAGTATATAAAACTGTGTCCACTGTTTCCACGGTTACCTACCAGCAGAGGGAGCCACTCTGTGGAAAGAAAAGCCAGGGTTTTTATGAGATGAGACGGCACAAAAGTTTCTTCACGGCGAATGTCTCCGGCGTGTCTCAGCTGGACTCGTCCTCAGGTCACTGCAGTTTCCTGTGGCGCTTTCTGCCCCGGTGGCGTTCCTCCACCATTACATCCAGATCACAGAGACTCCGACTCCCAGCAACTCGTCTGTTGTTTTTTGGCAGCCTCCTTCAGGTGTGGTGCTTCCACCTTCTCAGTCCTGTCCTCCGTGTCCTCCTCCTCCATCCAGACCCCAGGGTCTCCTATGGTCTCGGTGTTTTCTGATGCTTTTTCTTGGCTGTTGCAAATTTTATTAAAAACAATTTTTCAGGAGTTTTTACTCAGTGACTGTGAAGAATCAAAAGATCATTGTTAACGTTCAAAATGTTCCAGACTTCCTGGTTTTTGGATTCCAGTTTGAATTCAAAAGTGGTATTTAGCGCCCTCTGCAGGAATTTGTATGAAATTAAATGACCGCCAAACAGATGAGCGTTATCGGAGAAATATCGAGGACGATCTTCTGTTTCTTTACAGTTACTTTAAAAAAACGTCTGAAAAAAAAAATGGGAAAGGAGTTGACGTGTACACCTGCTCCAGTTCACCTCCTGTCCTTTGGGTGGTGCTGCTGTTCTTTTCTCTCAGTCATATTTTAGCTAAGTGATAGTTTAAAAAAAAAAAGACGACGAACTTGTGTACGTGGCTGATCTTAAATGTCAGTATTTGTGGATGAAGTGAGGGATCGACAGTGACGTCACAACCAGGCCAGTCATTTCCGCCCCACTCGACTCTGAACCACGTGTTTTGAATGTAATCTTTTTGTGAACAAAACCTTTCTACGGGAGAATAAACTACTTGGTTGAAACCATTGTGTTGTCGTCGTCGTTGTTGTTGTTGTTGACGTTGCGAATTGAATCTTAACGATTCTCGATCTTGTATGTTCGTCCCGTTTTTGTTTTTTTTTTTTCATCTACCAAAATAAAACATCGCTCCTCCTTTGCTGTCAATGTATCTTTGCGCTGTTCATTCCACAGCAACAGAAGAAATGTGAAGCGATGTGTAACGATGCATCGTGAATCGATTAAAATCGATACAATTTACGGTTTAATTTTTTTTTTTAAATAACCCGCGCATCAAGGTGTCAGGTGTTATTTAAAATGTCACCGATCATGCCGGTGACACTACACACTCATGAACAGTAGGTGGCGGTATGCGCCTAAAAAATGTTGCTTGTGACACAGTGTTAAACCCAGACGTCAGGTCCCTACTTAGGCTTCAAGAGACGTTCAGGTGTCGAACCAGAACGTGGGAAGAACCTGTTCCACAGACACCACTCCAGTACCGTACGAAAGATTTAACAAACGTATTTATTCTTATTTCTCAAAGTTTTCATCGACATTAGCCGACTCCTATTTTAAACATTTTAATTTTTTTTTTTTCCTTTATGGCACAGAATCAAACCTCTCAACAAGGACGGTAAAAAAAACGACATTCTCAAGACACTTGAAGGGAATCGAACACAGAGTCCAGTGTGTGTGTATGTGTCATCAGGTGCGGCTCAGTTTATCGGGGGGCATGAACCCAGAGTCCCCCAGCGTCCTGAGGGCCACCCTGCCGCTGGGTCTGATGGTCAGCCACGTGATGCTGCCGTTGGTCAAGGCCATGCG
>NW_007585187.1:16271-17101 GCF_000523025.1 Cynoglossus semilaevis | reverse complement strand
GGATGTACTGGCGGAAGGCTGCCTCGATACGAGCGCCGTCCTCGTGGTACTGCTGGAGAAGAACGGAGTGGCTGAGAAGGGACGTGCGCAAACAGGAAGTAATGCTTGCGGCGTTTACGACCCGAACTTCTAAAACGTCGTTTCCCAAAGACTGGGTCGCAAGAGTTTTTTGGGCTCGTCTCGCCTCTTGTTTCCCAGGAGTTTATGAATAGTGTCTATTGATTTAGGTTGCGAAAGTTCGTGATTTTTAAAATACTGGAACCCAGAAAAAAAGTTTGGGGAAACGTTATCCCAAAAAAGCGATTCTGTGACATCACGCTTAGTTTTTTGGCAGTGAAAATTGTGAATGAGAGCTTTTTGGGGGTTTTTCTGGGGTCGTCTCGCATCGTGTTTCCCAGGAGTTTACGAATATTGTCTATTGATTTAGGTTGCGAAAGTTCGTGATTTTTAAAATATGGGACCCCAGAAAAACAGTTTGGGGAAACGCTGTCCGAAAAAAACGTTTCTGTGCCATCACGCTTGTTTTTTTTGGCAGTGAAAATCGTGACTGAGAGTTTCCGAAATATCTGGAGTAAAGCTGAACGTTCTCACCACGGCTTCGGGTTTCCAATGAGTGACGAGAGGAACTGGCTCGATGGGGGCGCCTTCCCTCAGCAAATCACAGCTCTTTAGCTCCACCCCTGGAGGAGGAGCAAACAACAGTCTTATGTTCTAAACCTTAATTTAGAACATGATTTAAATTCTAAAAATGTATCTAATTTTTTTAGCTTCTCAATGTCGAGGCTATCTTTGAGCTCTGCCCTGGTGTCTCCAGGGGGCCGCCACGAGTG
>NW_007585187.1:11854-13236 GCF_000523025.1 Cynoglossus semilaevis | reverse complement strand
TGTCGGTTTGTTGTGGATCTGTTGTTCCTAATCTGGTCCAATCACAAAGAGAAAGACAAAATGGCCTGAAGGGCCACGTGAGGGTCAGGAGCCACAGGTTGTGAACCCCCTCGGCCCCCCCCACTCTGTTCCAGCTAACGAAGTGAAGCGTTAACTTCTCAGAAAGTCCAACCTGGGCCGCGAACGGACAAGGAGTCCATTCAGGGCGTCTTGGTGGGAGAATGGATCCCTTTGTTAGCACCTCCTGTAGAACGACTCAAATGATGAACGTCGCGACGCCTCGACTCACACTGACTGACCGACCGGGTGGTTCTCAGAACGTTCTGGATCCACAGAACCAGAAACTTTAACGTTGTATTAAAGTTGACTCTGTTGGAGGGAGAGAGACTTAGAGACATACTGGGAGAGAGAGAGAGAGAGAGTTGTGGGGAAACAGTGGACTGCGATTTTTAAAAATTATTATTATAACTATTTTTGTTGTAATTATTGTCCAGGAATGGTTGATGAACAGAAAAAGAAAGGTTTAAAAAAATGTAGCAAAATGTGAAAATAAAAATTCTAAATTGACGGAAAAAGTTCGGAATAAAAATAGTCAAAGTTTTTAGTTCTTACCTGAAGCAACACATGGTTAATGTTATTTTAGGAATAAATAATACTACATATACTTTAAATAGTACTCCATGATTGACTGTGACTATAACTCTACTTTTTTATATTTAATATTATTTATGTTTTTTTATATTTTATTTGTATTTTGTATGCTTACTGTAGCTTGATTGAAAAACAATAAGAAAGTAACATTGAAATAATTTTAGAAAAGAGCTAAAAAAAAAATAAAAAAATTAAATAAATATATGTATATAAATATATATGTATGTATTAAATATATGAAAAATAATATTAGGAAAATATAACGTCTTTAAATGATGATCAATAGTTCACGTGTGTATAAGTATATTTTAATATATTTTTTATATATTTTTGTATTTTTGTATGTTTACTGTAGCTTGATTGTTAAAGACAAAAAACAATACAGAAAATAAAAAAATAACATTTAAAAAAAGAGGGAATATAAAAAAATGTCTTTAAATGATGACAAATAGTTCATGTGTGTATAAATATATATTTATATATTTTTTAATTTTTTTAATTTTTGGTTGTTCCGGTCGCTCCCCTTATTTTGGACCACACTCTTGTCGTTTTTTGTTTTTTTTTTTTGTTGTTTTTTTCTCTGCTCCTCCTGACGTCACAGCTGAACTAAACGAATCCATGTGAGTGAAGGAGGTGCTGGGAGACCCGGTTGTGCTTACCCCGCCCTCACCCCCCTCACCCTCTCACCCTCACCCTCACCCTCACCCCAGGCCCGAGAGCGCCGACCAGTC
>NW_007585187.1:8449-11433 GCF_000523025.1 Cynoglossus semilaevis | reverse complement strand
TTTTATGCCATCTATTGGGGAAATGTGGGTATTGCAGGGGAAAGCCAGAAGTATAAAAAATATATATATAAATATATTATATAAATATAATCTAAATAAATTATACAATTTAAAACATTTTACCGGACCGGATTAAAAAAGCCAAACGTGCCACTTCCGGCCCCCGGGCCTTATTTTGCCCGTGCCTGAGTTAGACCGTGAACAGCGTCGGTAGAGACACGCGTGAAGCCCTGTCAAAATAAAAGTCTCAGGAACATTTTCATAGTGTCACCTGACCCCAACCCTCTCTGCTCACTGATAGGCCGAGTTTGACATCGATGACCTTTTAGCTTTGTTTTAATATCAGTCTTGTTGTTTTATTTTCTCCTGGTCCCTAAGTATTTGACCTCTGGTCCAGGACGGTTCGGCGGAGGCCGGAGTCGCAGAGTTGGAGACTAAATGTGATGGTGCGGAAACTGCTGAGCAGGCGCAATTACACCTGGCAACATCAATCACTGTTGATAAAAGTCCAGCAGCGGCAGCGCCCTCTACAGGCCCACGTGTAACTCAGTTCAGACGGGGGTCCTGAAAAAAACAAACAAACAAAAAAAAACCTCAGCTCAGCTGAAGAAGCTGCTGAGTCGTTGTTGTGTCTGGAGTGGCTGAAAACAAAAGGGGGGAGGGGGGGGGGGAGGAGGGGTGAGAGCAGCTGCCTGTGTGAGCCTGTTGTTTTATGCCATGGATTGAGGTGTCGTGGCAGGTGGAGCGGCTCCGTCTGTTCGGACCGGAAGCCGAATCATCGAATGTCTGAATGTCGTAAATGTTGCGCACAAAAAAAGTTTAGTTTAAAAATATGTATTTTCCGATTAACTTGCAATTTACCGACCTAGAAAACTGGGCCTGTTTAGTTGAACACGAGGCTCATGCGCTCGCAGGAATTGAAGAAAAACATACACACACAAAGGTCTTCCTCAACACTAACTTTTTTATAGCTATCTGCTGCCCCGTGTGGAAGAGTGTTGAGTTGTTCTGCCTGCGTTTTTTGAATTAACGAACACAGAGATACATTTTTTTGCAGTAAATGAAGTAAAGTTTTCAGACCGATTAAGTCGGATTTTGAGACTTTCGACGTGAGTCGACCAGTGATTGTGTCGGAGAGGAAGTCTGAAGAAACTAGAAGAAAATCATGTGATATTTATTGTTTTCTCTGGGGCCTGGTACTGAGTGACCCATGGTCCGGTACTGAGTGACCCATGGTCCGATACTGAGTGACCCATGGTCCGGTACTGAGTGGCCCATGGTCTGGTACTGAGGGAACCACAGTCTGGTACTGAATGTCCCATGGTCCGGTACTGAGTGACCTACAGTCAAGTATTGAGTGACACATGGTCTGGTACTCACCCAGGACCTGGTACTGAGTGACCCATGGTCTGGTACTGAGTGACCCAGGACCTGGTACTGAGTGACACATGGTCCGGTACTTAGTGACCCGTGGCAGGGACTGGGATCTGAGGTCTCTCAGCAGAGCCTGGACGTGTGCTCCAGTTCTCTGGACCTGGTCCTGGTCCTGGTCCTTGTCCTTCTCGATCTCTTGTAACTTCAGCGACACAAGAATGACTTTGTTAAAGAACTCGTAAAAAAAACACAAACAAAACACTGCGGTCGTTAAGATGGCTAACGTGCTACATGCTAGCACCATGACAACACAGTGTCTTTAATGAGGTTCACTCCTCATTTATCAAGACTGGGACTGGTCCAAATGTTTTCCTTGTTTCTTGGTGTAAAAGTTCCGGTCCAGTTCACGGATTAGTTTCACGTGAACCGCGTGCAAACGTCGACGTTTCTC
This sequence comes from Cynoglossus semilaevis, assembly GCF_000523025.1. Taxonomy (NCBI): domain Eukaryota; kingdom Metazoa; phylum Chordata; class Actinopteri; order Pleuronectiformes; family Cynoglossidae; genus Cynoglossus; species Cynoglossus semilaevis. The sequence continues at coordinate 9,608 of NW_007585187.1, read as the reverse complement.
TATGTCGATGATGACGTGTTGTTTCTGCAGATCAGGTCAATGTGATGAGCGTTAGCGTTAGCTTCTGAGGCCAGAGACCTGGGATCGAATCCGATACGGCAATTGTGACGGTTGGCGCGCCTGCCTCGGAAGCAGTGAGTAAGTTGTCCTGGGTTCGATTCCCACAGGAGCCACATACTTGGGCGCCCCCAAGTGGCAGCCTGTTGCAATACAAGTGTGAGATCCATAAGGTTTTAATGATTGTTATCCCTGATGTTCCTTTCTCATGAAGGTAGTGTTAACAATAGTTTGTTAAATTAGCCAACTCTTCGCCGCAGAAACAGATGGCTTTAAAAAAGAAAAAAAACGGAAAAAAAAGTCCCAGTTCACGTCGAATCCTTCTGTGAACAGAGTTGGACTTTTGTTTGGATGTCAACATTTGAGGTCCGTCCAGAGTCGTGTCCCTCCGGCAGTGTCCCCTGCTCTGCTGTGTTGCCGTGCCGACGCAGCCACCGTACCACACACACACGCTGCGTTCACCGCTGTGGAACTGTTGTGATTGTGTAAACTGCCGACTCCCAGGAGCCTCTCTGCCTTGTTAGCAACAACACAAGAGCATTTGTGTGCTCTTTTTATACCCCCCGCCCACACACACTCTCACACATCAGTGTTAATATTGCGATGACTCAACGACTGCCTGGACTAGTTTGTCAGATCGACTGAGTGATGATGTCACATTTAAAAAGAGACAAAGTAATTATTCTGCCCCGGGGGAAACGTCGTTAGCGTTGTTAGCGTTGCAGCTACAGCTGAAATGAATAAGCTGTGATGAGAGTCTAGTTTGACTAAAATTTTTTTTACCCTGGATCTTTGTCGTCATTAGTCCCCTGGTTCCTGTCCCTGTCAAACTGGTACCCCCCGCCCGCCACTTGTCACCAGGGGGCGACTGTGAAAACGTCTGTTGTTGCTGTTGGTGTCTGAGGTTAAAAAGGTAAAGAGCTTTCCCCGCAAGTCAAGTCTGAACAGATCGTGGTTGACGCAACACCGGGACAGATGTTCGGTGACGTTCTCCTGTAGAACAGTCGTCCACGTTGTTCTAGACTGTTCTAAGTTCAGTACTTTGTAGGTGCAGTGGTCTATGTGCAGTGGTCTGTGTGCAGTGGTCTATGTGCAGTGGTCT
>NW_007585187.1:4516-4972 GCF_000523025.1 Cynoglossus semilaevis | reverse complement strand
AATCTTTTTGCTGTTTATTGTTGTTGAGAAGGGATTCGAACACCTGCCCTCACCTCTGCTCCGCTCTGACCCGCACTCTCCCCTGTGTGCCTGTAGGTGTCCCTGGTTGACCAGCGTGGTCTCTCCTGTCGTGCCCCTCTACAATGGCCTCGTCTTCATCTTCGTCCTGGCCAACTTCAGCATGGCGACCTTTATGGACCCCGGTGTCTACCCCCGAGGTTTGTACCATGGGCTGGTGTTGGGTTCAATGCCCAGTGGTGTCGGCAGGGGGCGCTCATACCCCAAAAATGAATAGAAAAAATAGGCTTTACATGATGAAAATAACGAGGAGGAGGTTCTACTCTGTTACCGATGAGAACCCTGGTTCCTCAGACTCACCCCGCCCCCTGGAGGTGAGGAAAGGCCTTCTGCTCCCTGCTGCGTTGACAGACCGGCCCGGAATTAGTCGTTGTTAAT
>NW_007585187.1:1787-2809 GCF_000523025.1 Cynoglossus semilaevis | reverse complement strand
CAAATCATTTGGTGCCTCTTGGAATCGGACCCAGGACTACCTGTTCGTTGCTTCCGAGGCAGGCATGCTAACCGCTACACCAGTTTCCCAAACGTTTTTTTCTGGGGACCCATATTTTAGAAGTCACAAACCTGCGCGACCCAAATCAATGGACGTTATTCGTAAACTCCTGGGAAACATGATGCAAGACTACCCAAAAAAAACAAACTCTTGCGACCCACCTGAGGGCCGCGACCCAGTCTTTGGGAAACAATGCACTACACTGTATCACGACTAAAGGTCATAGACATGTAAAGTTGTGCCCAGTTGTCGTTGTTGTCATGTCCGGTTGTCGTTGACGTTGTTGTCGTGTCCAGTTGTTGTTGCTGTGTCTCGTTGTCGTTGTTGTGTCCAGTTGTTGTTGTTGTTGTTGTCGTCGTCGTCGTAGTCGTCGTTGTTGTGTCCAGTTGTTGTAGTGTCCAGTTGTTGACGTTGTTGTTGTTGTCGTGTCCAGTTGTAGTTGTTGTTGTGTCCAGTTGTCATTGTCATGCCCAGTTGTTGTTGTTGTTGTGTGTCCAGTTGTGGTTGTCATGTCCAGTTGTTGTCGTTGTTGTTGTTGTTGTGTGTCCAGTTGTCGTTGTTGTCGTCATTGTCGTTGTCATGCCCAGTTGACGTTGTTGTTGTTCTTGTGTCCAGTTGTCGTTGTTGTTGTCACGTCCAGTTGATCCAGTTGTCATGTTCAGTTGTCGTTGTCATGTCCAGTTGTCGTTGTTGTGTCCAGTTGTCGTCATTGTCACGCCCAGTTGCCGTTGTTGCATCCCTGACTTCAGTGCGTCCAGTCTGGTGGTGATGTGTATCACTGGGCTGTTCTTCATTCCAGTCGTTGGACTCACTGGTTTCCACATCGTCCTAGTGGCTCGAGGTCGGACGACCAACGAACAGGTGAGTAGAGGGAGAGTGTGTTTGTGTGTGTGTGTAACTCTTCACCTGCTCTGATTGGCTGCTCTCTGCCGCCGGTGCCATGAAAGTTTCGTGGTGGGGTC
>NW_007585187.1:0-979 GCF_000523025.1 Cynoglossus semilaevis | reverse complement strand
TTTTACATTTTTACATATTTTCATTTTTACATTTTTATATTTTTACATTTTTACATATTTTCATTTTTACATATTTTCATTTTTATATTTTTTAATTTTTACATTTTTTCATTTTTTTCATTTCTCTCTTCTAGTCTAAAGTCAGTCTGGACGCCCTGGATGAAAACGGAGCCCAGACGCCGCTGCCGCCCAAAGCCGAGCGGTACAACCAGCTGAGGGGTCAGGTGATGTCCAGTGAAGGTGGGCAAGGCTCAAACACAGAGACACAGAGTTTTGTTTGACGTTCTCGTGGTTTTATTTTTTTATTTTTTATTTTTTTTCTTCTGAGTCACATGGTGTGGGCGGAGGGTCGTGATTGGAGCTCATGAATTTCATTTCAAGTCCCGTTGATCTAACCGATCACAGGCATCAGATTAAATGAGTGGTCTACAGTAGCGGGGTGGTGATGACGTCACGGGCGTCGTGTCCACGTTTACCAGCAGGTTGTCTTCTGTCGAGATCTTGTGCCTTTTTTTTTTTTTTTACATGGGAGGTAGCGCTTCATGTAATTTCGTGGAGCAACACTGCCACCCGGCGGCTGTAAGCGGGTACTGCAGTGGGTCTAAACAGACAAACAACCGTTTACACTCAACGTTTAACTGTTGTAAAATTGAATTAACGACGTTTTCGCCGTGTGCTGGTGTGTAGCGTGTTAGCATTCTTTATCTGAGGCTAAAGCTAAGCTAACTAACGGTTATTTCAAAATCTGTGAGGTGAAGAATCTACAGCTGTAGCGTGGATATCAAAACATATCGGCTGCGGAGACCCCTGGTGGTGAGACATGGGAGTTTTCTCAGAGAGATTTAGTTGACGCCAAACATGAATATTCATTAATTAGTTACGTCATAATCAGCGAAACTGCTATCGTACATGTTTGTTTTTTACATTTTACTCCGTGATATCGACCGTCTCTTCCGTGTTTGTCTGTGTTCTAGAGAGT
>NW_007585186.1:18165-21963 GCF_000523025.1 Cynoglossus semilaevis | reverse complement strand
GAAAATGAATGTGTTATGAAAAACCTTATATCACGAGCAATAATGCAGGATAAGAGAATTTGGCATTCATCAATGATAAACAGGAGGGAAATGTTGGAAGAATTTAATTTATTATCATTGCTTTATGCTGTACTGTCGCTTTAAGAAACTGTTTGCTTCCCATATTTACCCCAGTGTGTTACTGTCACTTTAAGAAACTGCTTGCTTCCCATATTTACCTTGTTACACCCCCATTCACACCCACCTTCTTATGCCGTATCCATCCATATACTCACACACAATCACATGATATGTAATCTGATACTTTTATAAACTCAATAAAAGAGCAGGGGAAGGGTGGGGCTACTCGGAGTTGATGAGGAGGCTGCCAGAAGAGTAAGCTGCACTCTCCCCTTTCAAGAAAGAGATCAAGACGTCTTTTGTGTTGTGTACTTTGTCGTCATTTATGTTAGAATAAACCTGACAGTACTTAACTATTGTTGAATATTTTTTGAGGATATTTGATTGTTGACCGAGTGATAGCTATACAATTAGTATTACTCAAGTTTTAAACTGGCAGCTATTTAAAGGTTGGATGCAGACAGCTGTTGCGAAGACCGTGAACTCCTGGGAAACATGACGCGAGACGACCCAAAAAAAAAATCTCTTGCGATTCACCTGAGGGTTGCGACCCAGTCTTTGGGAATCAATGCTATAGCATTACAAGGAAATGATCACCCTGATTAAAACCCTGATGGTAACAGAGTTTGTAAGTTCTCCTTGTGTGTGGGTTTGTTTTCTCTGGCTTTCGCTCGAATCCAAAGCCATGCAAACAAGGCAGTATGTTACTAGATTACTCTAATGGTATGTGACTTAACAAAACCCTCTTCCAATAACTGTTCGGATTGGCTCCATCAAACTGAAACATTAAAGCTAAAAAAAAAACCTAAAGCTTAGGGCAGAAAACCAAAGAGAATATTATCTCCTACCCGATGACTTTACGTTTGTCCCAGACCACCTCAGAACGTCGGCAAAATGTATACTGTCAGTCTCTCGTATGTATTCACACCTTTTGCGAGGGATGTCTTCCTGTGATCAGATCACCTAAGAAGGTAGTTAATGTCTTCTCTGCACTTGGTCTCCCAATCTCCACGTCACCTGCAGTGTTCTAACCAATGATAATGAAACACATTCACCGTGACACAGCAAGCATGAGGCTCACAGCATAAACCTGCTATTACTGCCCAGTGAGTGTCACACAAACACCCACATGTAAAGAAGTGCAGGTAAGTCACACGAGGTATTCACAAACAACCGTGAAAATAAATTGGGTGAATTAGCGGTGCGTGAAATACCAAAAACTCATTCAACCCCGGTGTGGTACATAATTATAATAAGTACTACGTTATGGCCTGTGTTATTGGTAATGTTATTATGACAGCACACAGTTTTAACAAACGCACAAATAGCTCTTTAAGTTTTGTGTTCTATCAATCACCACCGTGAAGTTTTTCCTCTATATTTTTCTAAATACGTTTATAACCCGTTTATGACAAATTTATCTTTAGCACTAAACCAATTTAAATTCTTGTAACTCAAATCCAACAAGTGAAAAAAATAAATACATAAAATTAAATTCTCGTCAACAAAAAGTACCTTCTGAAGAGTTCACGAAGGTATATCCTGAAATTATAACCCAAATTGCACTCAATGTCATTTTTAAAAACAGCTGAGATTAATAAGTAGAATCATCCTTGGTTAAGGAGACTGATTAGCTCATTTAAATTGATTTAACCAATTTCAGGTCTGATGGAGTGTGACACGGCTTCTAAAGGGTAATCTGTTCATCCGTCCATTTCCATATGGGTTCTTCCTCTGCCAGTCTTTCAATCTTTGGCATGACCATCATGACTTTGCAGAAACTGAAATCTTTGGACTTCAATAAACATCGATATAAAGACTTGAGGAGGCATTTTATACAACAACATTTAACAGTATCTCTTCTGCTATGGTTTCATGATGCAATGCTCATAGACGGGCAAAACATATTTCCTTCTCTCAGTTTTAAATACTAAATCTTCTTCTTTTTCTTTCGGCTTTGTCCCTTTTTTCAGGGGTATCAGCGAATCATTGTTTTCCATCTCTCCCTGTTCTCTGTATCTTCTACTCTGACTCCAACTATCTGCATGTCCTCCCTCATTGCATTCATATATCTCCTCTTTGGCCTTCCTCTTTGTCTCTATATCTCCTCTTTGGCTTTCCTCTTTGTCTCGTAGTTTTAAATACTAAATAATAATAGTAATTCAGTCACTTATTTGTCCTCCTGTTCGCATTGGATGCAGGCTGCCACCGGAGGCGTCATTAGGGATATATGGTTCTTCTGGGAATCAAAACCGGAACTTGCTGCTCTCTGCTTGGAATGCGTGCTAACCACTACACCATGGGACCACCTACAATATGTTGCCTTAGTTCTTGTTTTGTTAATTATTCGTAATTCTTCTTCCTCTTCCTCGTGTGCCCAATAATCCTGTCAGTGATCTTCTATCAGCCTCATTAATTGCCTGACCTCAAGCCAAGCCTTTTGTTTTTGTTCAATACATGTGTTAAGACCCCACACTACTGCAGCGCTACCTTTGTTTGCAAGTCTGAACTTGTATATAATCATTTTTAAAATATTATTTGTTTCCTGTCACTATTTACATATATATTTATAGATGGTTGACCCTACATTCTTAAACTAAACCACAATCACAACTAAGCCACCCTCCATGTTTTACCAGGTAAGCTTCTTCCAACTGTTTCCTACTCCCCCAGTTGTGTTACATTGTTGATTTGTACCATAAAAGTATTTTCTCTAATCCTCACATTTCCATCTCTTCTTCCCAACCAATTCGTTTTTGCTAGCTGTTATCATCCTTGAGCAGTTTTGTCTTTTACCACTTGCCCATTTTTCTTTGTTGAGTGTCTTCCTTCCCTGCCTTCCCTCAGTTTCTACTCACTACATGTTTTTCTTCCCTTAATTTCTTTTTCAATTTTTCTGTCTGTTTCCTCCCTCTGTCCCTCTCCCAATCTCACTATCTCTTCCACATATGCTCAGCTTCTGATCAGAGACTTGTTGGCCTCCCAGCAATTTGAACTAATCAAAAGCTAGTTTAACTGAAAGTGCTCAACACTTGTCCTGACAGGAATGATAACCATTATGGCCAATCACCACTGCTCGGTCCAGTTGCCTTGGTGATTAGCCTGTTTGGGAATGCTCTTGATTCAGCGGGACGTGTTGCATTCAAATATCGTGTGAACTAAGATGAAGTTTGCAGTTTGCATTTGAGCCATACTGATGTCTTGGCAGTGAAAAGAAAATACAAAGCTTTGTTCCTCCAATAAAGACACCTATAGATTTCAAACTTACACCATTGAAATAATTATGACCATCGCTTTGGAAATAATTTACAATTTTTCAACTGGCTTATAAGTTCATTTTGTCCTGAAGTGTATTTTTATTAGCCAGTGATTACATTTGCAGAACCACAAATTTCCAGTTCACTTACTTCAAAGAGTCAGTTAAAAACAGCCGATGAGAGAGGAGAAAAAAAAAACCCTAAGAAATGCCGTCTGTTTATTCATGGAACCTTAGCCTTTTATCAATGCTACGTGTGTAGGCAATGTTGACGTGCTGAACTGTATTAGTCTGCTACCTCCGACTTGTTTTTAATAATACAGTGACAACTTTGAATAGTCATTATCCATTCTTATTCATCCTTTGTTTCATTTTGTTTTTATTCCCTCCAGAGATTTTCTTTGGAAGAGTAAAGGGTTGGT
>NW_007585186.1:12236-18153 GCF_000523025.1 Cynoglossus semilaevis | reverse complement strand
GGGGGGCGGCCTTGTAGACTGCTGCCCCCGCGACCCAGTAACGGATAAGCAGATGAAAATGGATGGATGGATGGATTTAATCTTGCAGAAAATTGTAGAAAAAAATGAATAAATACCTCTTGTATTACTAAATATCATACAAACCAGCAGTCTCCAAGCAAACCACAAGTATGTGAAAAGAAAGGTGGATGAACCGGGGAGGGAGAGAAAAAAACTAAAAGTGAAGTGTCCTCTCAACAACCGTCTCACCTATGGCCTGTGTAATGAGCGACTAAGTGTCTAAACGTCATCCTGCTAACGAGTTATGGCCCCATTGCCACTGAATGTCAGTCAATAGACAAATAGATGGCCTTCTGGGAATGTATGGAGTCAATGGGCACTGAGAGAGTGAGGTACATATTGCTTTAATGGCACTAATACAATATAGTAAATGGTAGTTAGCGGACACTTCTGTTCAAATTAGGCTAAAGTGCAGCATTGAGTGCCTTTTCTCGTTTTCTCATCAATGGTCTTGGCCTGAATTAAGCCAGCCACTAGGGTACACGAAGCCGTGTTTATAGTGCCGGTCCCAAGCCCGGATAAATGGTGAGGGTTGCGTCAGGAAGGGCATCCGGCGTAAAACGTTTAGCTAAATCAAATATGCAGATCAATAAAACGATTTCTATACCGGATCGGTCGAGGCCCGGGTTAACAACGACCGCCAACAGTGCCGTTGACCAACAGGGCACTGATGGAAATTGGACTACTGTTGGTCAGAGACAGAGTCAGAGACAGAGAAGAAGAGGAGGGCGTTTGGTTAGGAGAAAAAGAGAAAAGATGAAGAATAGAAGTGTTAGTCTGAAGTTTGGAACTTTGAATGTAGGTACAATGACAGGGAAAAGTAGAGAAATAGCTGATGTGATGGAGAGAAGAAGAGTAGATATTTTGTGTGTGCAGGAGACCAGGTGGAAGGGCAGTAAGGCTAGAAACATTGGAGGAGGCTACAAACTGTTTTATCATGGTTCAGATGGGAAGAGAAATGGAGTAGGGGTGATCCTAAAGGAAGAATATGTAAGAAATGTGGTAGAGGTGAAAAGAGAGTCAGACAGGTTGATGTGTGTGAAGGTAGAAGTAGAAGGAGAGATGATTAATGTTGTTAGTGGTTATGCCCCACAGGTGGGCTGTGAGTTGGAAGAAAAGGAGAAGTTCTGGAAGGAGCTAGATTGGATGGTAGAGAGTATCCCCAGGAGAGAGAGAGTGGTGATTGGAGCAGACCTAAATGGTCATGTAGGGGAAGGGAACAGAGGAGATGAGGAAGTGATAGGCAGGTTTGGTGTTAGGGAGAGAAACGTAGAAGGACAGGCAGTGGTAGATTTTGCAAAGAGAATGGAAATGGCTGTGGTAAACACATATTTCCAAAAGAAAGAGGAACATAGGGTGACTTACAAGAGTGGAGGCAGGTCCACACAGATAGATTATATTCTATGTAGAAGATGTAATCTGAGGGAGATTAGAGACTGTAAGGTGGTGGCAGGTGAGAGTGTAGCCAAACAACATCGGATGGTAGTGTGTAAAATGACGATGGAGGTGACAAAAAGGAAGAGAGTGAAGACAGAGCAGAAGATCAAGTGGTGGAAACTAAGGAAAGAGACATGTTGTGAAGACTTCAGGAAGGAAGTAAGGGCAGTTCTGGGTAGTGTTGAGATATTCCCAGATGATTGGGAGACTACAGCTGCAGTGATGAGGGAGACAGGTAGGAAGGTGCTAGGTATGTCCTCTGGGCAGAGAAAGGAGGACAAAGAGACCTGGTGGTGGAATGAGGAGATCCAGGAGAGTGTGCAGAGAAAGAGATTAGCGAAGAAGAGATGGGACAGTGACAGAACAGAAGAGAACAGACTGGAGTACAAAGAGAGGACAAGGGAGGTGAAGAGGGAAGTGGCCAAGGCCAAACAAAAGGCATATGAGGAGTTGTATGAGAGTTTGGAAACAAAGGAAGGAGAAAAGGAGTTGTATAGATTGGCGAGACAGAGAAATCAAGCTGGGAAGGATGTGCAGCAGGTGAGGTTGATTAAGGACAGAGAGGGGAATGTGATCACAAGTGAGGAAAGTGTGCTGAGAAGATGGAAGGAATACTTTGAGGAGTTGTTAAATGAGGAAAATGAAAGGGAAAGTAGAAACGAGGAGCCAGAGACTAGTAGGAAGAAGGTAGATCAGGTTAGAAAGGATGAAGTTAGAAAAGCCCTGAAGAGGATGAAGAGTGGAAAGTCAGTTGGTCCTGATGACATACCAGTGGAAGTATGGAAGTGTTTAGGAGAAGTGGCAGTAAATTTCCTGACTGGTTTGTTTAACAGAATTTTAGAGACTGGCAAGATGCCTGATGAGTGGAGAAAAAGTGTTCTGGTGCCAATTCATAAGAAGGGTGATGCACAGAGTTGTAACAACTACAGAGGGATAAAGTTGATGAGCCATACAATGAAGATTTAGGAAAGAGTAGTTGAAGCTAGGTTGAGGCAGGAAGTGGAGATTTGTGAACAACAGTATGGTTTCATGCCTAGGAAGAGTACCACAGATGCAATATTTGCCTTGAGGATGTTGATGGAGAAGTACAGGGAAGGTCAGAAGGAGCTGCATTGTGTATTTGTAGATCTAGAAAAGGCATATGACAAAGTGCCAAGGGAGGAATTGTGGTTTTGTATGAGGAAGTCAGGAGTGGCAGAGAAGTATGTTAGTTTGGTGCAGGACATGTATGAGAATAGTACAACAGTAGTGAGGTGCGCTGTTGGGAGGACAGAAGACTTCAAAGTGGAGGTGGGACTACATCAAGGATCGGCCCTGAGCCCCTTCTTGTTTGCTGTGGTGATGGACAGATTGACAGATGAGGTCAGACAGGAGTCCCCATGGACTATGATGTTTGCAGATGACATTGTGATCTGTAGTGAGAGTAGGCAGCAGCTAGAAGAGAACCTAGAGAGGTGGAGGTTTGCACTAGAAAGAAGAGGAATGAAGGTCAGTCGCAGCAAGACAGAGTACATGTGTGTAAACGAAAGGCAGAACAGTGAAATAGTGAGGCTACAAGGAGCAGAGGTGGTGAAGGTGCAGGAGTTTAGGTACTTAGGATCAACTGTTCAGAGCAGCGGAGACTGTGGAAGAGAGGTGAAGAATAGAGTACAGGCAGGATGGAACAGCTGGAGAAAAGTGTCAGGAGTGATCTGTGACAGAAGAGTGTCAGCTAAGGTGAAGGGAAAAGTTTACAGGACGGTGGTGAGACCAGCCATGATGTATGGTTTAGAGACAGTAGCAATAGGCAGAAGACAGGAGGAGGAGCTGGAGGTGGCAGAGTTAAAGATGCTAAGATTCTCTTTAGGAGTGACAAGAATGGACAGGGTCAGGAATGAGGTCATTAGAGGGACAACACAGACAGGAAGGTTTGGAGAAAAAGCTAGAGAAGCCAGATTGAGATGGTTTGGACATGTGCAGAGGAGGGACAGTGGATACATTGGTAGAAGAATGTTAGAGCTGGAGCTACCAGGTAGGAGAAAGAAAGGAAGGCCAAAGAGGAGATATATGGATGCAGTGAGGGAGGACATGCAGATAGCTGGAGTCAGAGTAGAAGATACAGAGAACAGGGAGAGATGGAAATCAATAATCTGCTGTGGCAACCCCTGAAAAAAAGGGACAAAGCCGAAAGAAAAAGAAGAAGAAGAAGAACAGCATTGAGTGCCTTTATTTTTAGAAAGTGCTTCTCACGTTGAACATCACTGTGTCTTATGTCAAACTCTTCGAAGGGTTAAGTGTGGGAAATATCCCTTTAATATAGGCTGGTGGGTTTATATAGGTTCCCATATAATGACAAGGACTGGTAAAGTGTTTCTCTGATTATGGGCTGCCATTAAATGGCCTGATGAAAAGTATTCAGTGTTTTACTGCTCTACTTTTCTTGTTTATTACTAAGAACCTATCCAAGTTATAAAAGAAATGATAAAAAACATAAACAGAGGAACAATCATACTCACCATTGATCAGGTGTTCAATGTTAAACTTCCAGTATATTTCTAACTCAATTACAATCCAATCCACTTTCTTCCTGCTCCTGTTCTGAGTCTTATGTAAATCTGGCCTCTGTACCGTACTACTATATGGTTATAAATCACAGTGCAATCCAGACAGGGTGGGGCTGCTCATGCTAGCCCACCCGCAGCTTATCTTCATCTTATCAGTGATAGGTTCATGTCCTTTAAGAATAGTTACTTTCTCAGCCTTTGTAACATGTTAACATTTTAATATGTTAGAAATGTATTTTTTTGGTTTAAACCTGGGGAATCTATACACATATTCTCCAATGGAAAATATTAGTACTGAGATTAGGAACTGATAATGTTACTCAACCATTAACATCATGTGCTCAGTGATGCAAGGCTTTGAATGTAGTTTAGGTTTTTTTAAGGAGCTCCTGGCGTGGTTGATTTTTTTTTTTTAATGAGTCAAACGGATTCTGTAGAAATCCTCATCTCCTCTATTAACATAGTAACAAAATAAAATAATTCTAATATTTCCAAATGAGTGATTTCAAATAAAACATTTTATGCCACTGTCTACATGTATGTTTATTATAAAAAGTATTAAGGGATCTTTTGACCAAACGTTCTCTGCCGTGTACTCCATGCCTGTCACTTTGTTCCCACCGTTCTGTGCCCTTTATCTTCCCTGCTGCCTGCTAACGTAGTTACCCTATAGCTCTGATTGTAAGCCAGCCTTGGAGCCAAAGGCGGATCTACAGAAATCAAAGGTGTCAGAAGGTGGCAGATCCTTTCTGTGACACAATACACAGAGAACGCTGTGTGGTCACGCCAAAATCAATTTGACTTCCATTAATCACCTAACCCTGTCTGCATGGGGCTTTGTAGATACCTCTAGCGTCTACATTCTCCGTCCTGAAGGTCCCATATGCCTGAAACGGTTAGTCTTGAAGCATTAACATGGCTTCTATGGCACATTGGCTCAATATTAAAGGACTATTTCACAGAACATTTCACACCAGCTACACAATAAGCCTCTACAAGGGGAGAAGGAAGGAAGCTCTGAATGAATCCTTCACATACTATTTCCCTCCTCCTGGTTTCATCTCTGTCGCTCTGTCTCGTCAGCAACTGAGCAACTTTATCTCATAATTAGACTTTCCACACTGGGATTCCAAACCCTTTGCTGCAGAATCACGCGTCTTTGTCTTTCATCTTCAGAGTGAACGTTGTAAAACTTTGACAGCGAATTAAAAACACAAACACCAAAAGGAAACAACAGAGTGTAAACAAACAAATCAAAGAAAGAAACAAAACTATTCAAATTGTTGTACGACATTATGTCGTAAAAAGACATAATGTGAATAGAATTATTGAAACTGATGCAAGGTCCTGATTATGATCAGTATTGTGCAGCCACAGAGCTGCTGTACACGTTTACATGCTTGCTTCTGTGTGTCAGCAAGTCTTTGTCACTCCGCTGCTAGGTGGCAGTGTTGTGCAAACAGGCTGTGATGGAAGAAAAAGAAGCTTAAATCAGGACTAAACCAGACTAAACCAGCGTAAACCAGGATTGTCCAATAAGGATTTACCAGTAGATCACCAAGGGAATGCTGGTACATCATGAGCAAATAAAATAGTAGTAATAAATGTAACTCTGTATTGTGTTGTAGTGACTATATACTGTAAGATACAATGTATAAAGAAAGTATGTTCAGTTCATACAAGTGAATGTAGGTAGGCCACTTTAGCCTGTTCATTTAGAGCAGACTCGCGGCCCGGGGGCCAAGTGCGGCCCGCAGTACAATATTTTGTGGCCCGCACCTTAATATGAAAGTATAATGTTAGTGTGGCCCGCGGAGAAACTGGACCTCTGAAGAGCCAATCAGCAAGCTCCCGCGCGCCGTCCCTTGTCGGGGATA
>NW_007585186.1:4706-9614 GCF_000523025.1 Cynoglossus semilaevis | reverse complement strand
GTTCTTCTCCACCTTGAACTTCAATAAGTCCAAGTACAGATCTAGACTTACTGATGATCATCTTCAAGCCATACTGAGGGTCTCAACTGCTTCCTCTCTCAAGCCAAATGTAGTTCAGATTTGTGAAAAGAAGCGCTGTCAAGTCTCTGGCAGCAAGGAGTAGGCAAGAGGAGCCATGTTCAGAAGAACCGTTCATGAGTTTCACTCAATGTTCCATTCATGTTCAAAACATTTCATGTTCAGAAGAAATCATTAAAACTGTTAACTGTTAACATTTGAGGACTTTTTTTTTAACTTTATTGTTGAATCCCTTATGCGGACCACCCTCACCCAGACTCTGCCTCCAGCGGCCCCCAGGTAAATTGAGTTTGAGACCCCTGATGTACACAGAGTCTGCGAGCGACAGTGAAGTACAGGACGGGCTCCGTGATTGATGGACTTCTGATTCCGAGCAAAAGGACAGAACATTATACAGCCCCGAGTATAAACTGTGTGTCTGGACCCATATATAATACGCACTCGCTAAATTTTATAGCCAATTTTGGCACCACGGGTCAGCAGCTACGGAGATGAATAAAGAAAGAAAGCATAAGGACAACATGTGGAGACGGAGTTTAATTGCTCTATGTGAGATACATCAGTGTTAGTTGCATTAAGGTCCCATAAACTTCCACTGCTACGCCGATGACACCGAGCTCTACCTAGCCAGCAAACCCGACTCCAACCTCCCACCCCCTTCTCTTTTAGACTGCTTGACTGAAATAAAATCCTGGTTCACCTCAAATTTTCTTAAACTAAACAGTAACAAAACGGAGGTTCTCCTCTGGTACCAAATCAACATTATCCAAAACCAACAGTTTCTCTATTGATATTGAGAATTGCTCCATTTCCCCCTCCCCACAGGTCTGGGTGTCATCCTCAACAGCACACTATCTTTTCAATCTCATATCAACAACGTCACCCGATCCACCTATTTCCACTTACGCAATATCAACCGCCTCCGCCCCTCCCTTACTCCCCATACCACTTTCATCCTGGTTCACAGCCTTGTCACCTCCCGCCTTGACTATTGCAACTCCCTCCTCTTTGGTCTCACCCACAAGTCTCTTCAGAAGCTCCAACTGGTCTAGAACTCAGCCGCCCGCATCCATCCACCACATCACTCCTGTCCTTCAACAGCTTCACTGGCTCCAGATCAAGTTCCGTATTAACTACAAAATCCTTCTGCTTACATTCAAAGCTATCCACAACTCTGCTCCACCATACATCTTAGAGCTTCTTCATGTCGCTGTTCCCTCCCGCTTCCTCAGATCATCCTCCTCCATTCATCTGACTGTCCCCTCCGCCCGTCTTGCCACCATGGGGTACAGAGCTTTCAGTCGTTCTGCTCCCCAGCTTTGGAACTCTCTACCCCCCGTCTTGAGGAACATCAATTCACTCCCACAATTCAAGTCTGCACTTAAAACTCATCTGTTTAAAATTGCCTTCTCCATCTGATATTTCACTGTTGTATTTTAACTTGTTCTTAATGTTTTAATGTTTTATTGTTTTTTAATGCTGTGTTGTTATCTTTGTATTCACTGTAAGGTGTCCTTGGGTGACAGAAAGGCGCCTATGAAATAAAATGTATTATTAGGGCTTTAAAGCTGTGGCAGGCAGGATTGCTGAATGAATGAATAATTAAACTTTTTAAAACTGTTCTGTGGAAAAAGTTTTGAAACTTTTTTGTTGTAAAGTTTCAGCGTCATATTTTTTTTCTTATTATTTTTCTTTTGCGGCTACTTCCATGTGTTACTCAATCAAATTTAGTTTAGAACGTGTTAAATTAAAAATAATCAGAGATGTGTTCAGGGAGTCTCAGCACAATTAAAATAAAAACTTAAATAAAAAATAGAATTAAAATTAAAAAGAATAAAAATAAAGGTAAAGATGTTCAATTTTTAGATTATTTGTCTTAATTAGGACTAATTAAGACAAATCAATCAATCAACACTTAATTAGAATGAAATAAAAATCAAATTTTTATAAACATTATTATTTAATGGTTATTTTGGATTCGAGTCACTGGTCGGATCACATGGTTTGGCGGGCCGAATTCAACCCATAGGCCGCATGTTGGTGATCACTGGGGTAGCCCAAAAAGACAGGTGATCGGTAGGTTCACATCCAAAGTCATGTCCAGAATAACTCCAATCCCACGTTTGTACCCACGGAGAAAACATGGAGCCCACAGCACCAGGGAACAAGAGTGTTTCCATAACATGTTGGTGCGTGTGCTGGTGCATGTGTGTATGTCTGTGGATACATGAGTGATCACACACACTCACACACACAGATCAATTCTTAATCTGCTTTGTATTTGTCCTGTTACATACACAGACACACACACGTGCGCGGGATCACACCGCTGCCCTCAGGCACGCATTAATGCTCAAACGCATGTCGTCATCCTCCACCGCTCCCCGACCTTTTTTGTCTTTTCCTCCTTGTCAAATTCAATTACAAACAACATCACTTAAGGAGTCGTCACACAAAGCAATTAGCACTTGAACCTCCTGAGTACGTCAGCGAGATGATCCCAGCGTGTATGTATGTGTGCATATATGTAACACATGACAGCAGGTCAGTGTTTATCCAATGAGAGGTGACAAGGACAATAACATTCATGATTTTTTTTCCCAGTGTGTGGAGACGGTGCCTTGCTCAGTGGACATCAGTGGTACCTGTTGGCTAGTGTGGATTCAAACCTGCAACCTTCCAGACACAAGTCTGCTTCCCTAAACCCTAGACCTCTCCTGCCCTAAACTTGACCATTATCTGAAGCTGGGATTTGAACCCAGGCCTCGTGGAAGCATGAGTTCTTCTGATCGGATGTGTGGTTTTTAAACTTCAAATCACTGTTCATTTGTGGCATTTTCTTTTGAACTATTTGGGAAAAAAGACAGGTAAAAATAAGCACACAAGCTAACGGACTTAGCTAACAAACTTTAACTGTTAAATAAGAAATATTCGTATACATGGAATCGTTGTGTATTGGACGAGATAGGCTACAGTTGTTCTTATCAATTTTTGATACCCGATTTTTGTCTTGATACCCTAATTAAGGGTTTCCCAACCCCCGGTCCGGGGACTAGACCGGTCCCTACGTCATTTGGTACCGGGCCGCAGTGAAAAAATGTACTTCAGTTTTAATAATTACCTTCATTCCAAAAGAATCCAGTCATATCCTTTTACTGTTTTCATTTAAAGATAATCTGTCAGTGTTTCAAAACAACAGGTCAAAGGTCATTCAGACTGATACTAACGAAGAAAGTCTAAAAGATGATCCTTTAACACTAGCGCAATATTACCGATCCGCAGTAACGGCTGGGGTCCGCTGTTCTAACATTAAACAATTAACATTAATCTTAGCATTAATCCAAATAAAATGCATTTCTGAGTCTTCAAAGCAGCTAATGCAACAAAGAGTAAAATACTTCGTCCTTTTGACGTCATCTGAACTGGTCCGGCCGTATCGCACTGGTCTTCAAACAAAAACACTAAGAACTTTGAACAGCGTCGCCACATCAGGTGGAGTTTGATCAGAGGACAACACAGAGCTGGTATTTGGGTTGTTGTTTTCATGGTGGGTTCAAATATCTAACATGTTGGGTTTATGAATGTCTTTGTGGCCCATAACTCAAAGGTTCTGCTGCCCAGTCACTTCACCTTGGACCCGATTTTTTTTTTTTTTATGTGAGCCCAGCAGTAACCCACAGAGACGCCAGTGTTTGAGCCGGAGCCTGTGGCTCAGCGGTTTGGCCAGTAGCGTGTTTCTCTTTTATTCTCTTTTACAACAACAACAGACCATACAGTTGTTTATAAATCTGAGTGTTGTCCTGAAGTTTATCACCAGCAACTGGTGAAATATTCTGCGGGATTTACTGCAATGTCACTGATATCTATGTTGTAAAAAACGGTGCCCCCTGTGGCAGCCTGTGTCATTTGCAAAAGACTGACACTGTGTAGATCCATAGGGTAGCGGTTCACACGCCTACCTTGCAAGCAACGACCAGCGAGTTCTGGGTTCAATTCCCAGAGGAATCACATATATCTAATTTACTAAATGGTGCCTCCTATCGCAGCCTGTGTCATTTGTAAAATACTCACACTGTGTAGTTCCATAGTGTAGCGGTTAGCATGGCTGCCTAGCAAGCAAAGAGCAGTGAGTTTTGGGTTCAATTTCCATAGGATTAGCATATCCCTAATGTACTAAATGGTGCCCCCTGTGGCAGCCTGTGTCTTTTGCAAAAGACAGGAATGTATTATTATTTTACAAATGATTGCAAAAGACAGGAATGTATTATTATTATTATTATTTTACAAATGTTTTTCTCTGTGAATTCCCTAAAAAGAATTCAACGACAATACGCTATTAGTGCAGGGAATACGATAATTCCCTGCGCTAATATGAAGGCACCATCAGTTGCATGTAATTTTGTTGTGATAAAGATAATTTGTCATTTAGAAAATAATTTCCCAGCTCCTTCTTCACAAACACTGATCCTCAG
The DNA here is from genome assembly GCF_000523025.1 of Cynoglossus semilaevis. Lineage (NCBI taxonomy): Eukaryota > Metazoa > Chordata > Actinopteri > Pleuronectiformes > Cynoglossidae > Cynoglossus > Cynoglossus semilaevis. The sequence goes on along the minus strand of NW_007585186.1, from coordinate 5,064 downwards.
TAGACTTCTCTCTGTGCGTTCATATTCTTCTACGCTGATTATGTTTAATATACGCAGTCACAGTGATGAAATAAACTCTCGAGACGTTCATTTATTTTTAATTTTAAGTTAATAAAAGAACATTGTGTTGGACTAGAGCAGACCAGACAAACTCCTGATGAAGACGAACAGAGGTGACGGGCATTTTCGTCTCCACGTCTGGACTTGGACAATGAGTCTTCATTTACCTTTAAGTCTGATGTAAACAACGGCTCAACTTTGCTCCGATGTCATTTCAGGAGACGGAATCAACGCAAAAGGCCACGAAGACACATGTCACAAATGTTTAGACCTGGGGGGGGGGGGGGGGGTGTCTTTC
>NW_007585186.1:2469-3863 GCF_000523025.1 Cynoglossus semilaevis | reverse complement strand
TAAATTATGCCTATGGGTGGGCATTTACAGAATAGTACAGAAAAGTGCAGGGGTGTGTGTGTGCAGGGTGGGGGATCAGTGAGAGCTTTTTTGTCTGTTGACAAGGCTAATAGCAGATGGGAAGAAGCTGTTTTTATGGAGAGAGGTTCTGGTCCGGGGAGGACCGCTATCTCCTGCCAGAGGGGAGCGCCTCAAAGAGTTTGTGACCGGGCTGAGAGGGGTCGGTTGCAATCTTTTTAACTCGCTTTAGGGTTCTGGAGGTGTACAGGTCCTGTAGCGAGGGTTGGTTGCAGCCAATTACCTTCTCGGCAGAGAGGATGATACGCTGCAGTCTGCGCAGATCCGCAGTGGCAGCAGCGTACCAGATGGAGATGGAGGAGGTGAGAATAGACTCGATGATGGAGGTGTAGAAGTTCACCATCATTGACTTTGGCAGATTGAACTGTTTCAGCTGCCTCAGGAAGTACATCCTCTGTTGGGCTCTTTTGATCAGGGAGCTGATGTTTGGCTTCCATTTAAGGTCCTGGGTGATGATGGTTCCCAGGAAGCGGAAGTGTTCCACAGAATCCACAGGAGAATCATCCAAGGTGAGGGTGGGCTCGCCCTGAAGTCCACTGTCATCTCCACTGTTTTTAAGGCATTGAGCTCTAAGTTGTTGAGTCTACACCAGGTCACCAGGCGGTCAATCTCCCATCTGTACACTGACTCAGCCCCATCAGAGATGAGTCCGATGAGGCTGGTGTCATCCGAGAACTTCAGGAGGTTGACATTCTGATGGCTCGAGGTGCAGGTGTTTGTGTACAGTGAGAAGAGCAGAGGTGAAAGGACACAGCCCTGCTGAGATGCTGATGGTCCGGGAGTCTGAGGTGTGCTTCCCCATCCTCATATGCTGACTCCTGTCAGTCAGGAAGTCAGTGATCCACCTACAGTTAACTCTGTAGGATAGCTCGGATGATGCGATTGAAGGCTGAGCTATAATCCGCAAACAGGATCCTGACATAGGTCCCTGTGTGGTCTAGATGCTGCAGGATGAAGTGGAGGGCTAAGTTGACCACATCGTCTACAGACCTGTTGGCTCTGTAGGCGAATTGCAGGGGGTCCAGGAGTGGATCAGTGATGGCTTTCAGGTGTGTCAGGACAAGGCGTTCAAATGACTTCATGACCACAGAGGTTAGGGCAATGGGTCTGTAGTCACTTAGTCCGTAGGGTTTTTGCTTTTTGGGGACAGGATTGATGGTGGAGGATTTGAAGCAGGATGGCACGTGGCATATTTCCAGTGAGGAAATGTCTGTGAACACTGGGGATAGCTGGTCACCACAGTGCTTCAGGGTAGCAGGTGAGATGTGGTCCGGTCCGGCTGCTTTGCGGGGGTTTTGTTTTTTGAAAAGCCTATT
>NW_007585186.1:0-1045 GCF_000523025.1 Cynoglossus semilaevis | reverse complement strand
AGGGTTGGTTAGAAAAGAATAATGTTTCTTTGCCCACCCAATCCCTTATTGATTTTATAACATGGGCAAATCAAGCTGAGAGAGTAACAAAAAATAAGAAAAAAGCTAAAGCTATAGCAGGTACTTTTTATGAGTCAGAAAGTAATGAGGAAGTGTTTTATCAGGGAGACAGAGACAGAGAAATTCTCTTATTTGATCCAGGTAAACAGAAGTTGAACCAATAATAAACGGAAAAAAAATAACATTCTTATGTGACACAGGAGCATGTAGAACTGTGTGCTGTGAAAAAATAAAAGGCATAACAGAATCAAAAGATTTTATCTTTGTTAAATCAGCAAACGGACTGACTACAAGAAGTCCACTGACTAATCCTGTAACTCTCACAGATCCAGAAAATGGAAATAAATGCAGAGTGCAAATTATTTTGGCACCAAATTGTCCAGTAAACTTATTAGGAAGAGATGCAATGTCACAGTTACGACTAGCGATTGTGCCCGATGAGATTGGTGGAATGACTGTGTTTATTGAATAGACAAAATAAACACTGATGTTATGGTTGTGCAAGGAACAGGCACGCCAAACTATTTCTGGTCATTAGATTTGAACACTCGTCCACTTTTGAGTGTCCCAACAACATTGCTTAGCATTTTAACAGATTTGTTAAAAATGCCAGACCAAATCCAACAAGTCGATAAACTGCATGTAACTTTGAACTTTGACGATGATTTTGATAAAAAGGTGCACAAACTGAAATCTCAACACATTCTAATTCAAGACATAATAACAGATAAAGACTGCACAGCTGTTGCTACTGTCAAGGTTTCAGAAGAAGCATTAGACAATATCCAATCAAACCAGACACACAGTTCACAGTTTTATCTGCTGAGCTAGTTTTGCTACATCCAAAATTATCTTTGGGTCCAAAATTTAGCCATCAATTTCGTTCAGTTTTTTTCCTAACTCTTAAAAAATTTCTAAGTAATATTGTCTTATTAGTATGAATATTTGCCTTCACAGGATATATTATTATTTATTATATTTGCTA
>NW_007585185.1:21512-23091 GCF_000523025.1 Cynoglossus semilaevis | reverse complement strand
TAGTAGTACACATAGTAGTAGTAGGACCGGGAGACACTTCTACCGTAAGTAAACTTGCGATCCCTCTGCGAAAAAAAACAAAACAAAACACGGAACGTAGCGTAGAATTTACTACGATTTACCAAAATACGCTACGATGCATTGTATTAGCCAATCAGGGCGGAGGAACAGAACGGCATGCTCAGTTAGCCGATAGGACACACCAAGGACACATCGTATTAGCCAATAGCATGGAGGCGGGAGTCTCGCGATCTATAGCGAAAATGTTGCGAGATCGGACGAAAAAAAAAACAAACAAAAAACACAGGAACAAAAGAAGAAAAATCGCGATTTATTTTTATTATTATAATAAATAACTAATCTTGGGAAACACTGCCCCCTCCTGGTAACTCCAGTGTCTCCCCCCGAAGAGGATCGAGTGATAGAAGGAGGATGAGTAAAAACTTATTTTTAGTTTTTTGTTTTTTTTTCCTTCTTCTTCTTCTTCTTCTTCCTAGCACCTGATGATGTCATCCTCTCCAGTGTCTCTGGTTGGTCGGCTGGTCTAGCAGACTAACCCCAGTGTTGTTGTCCTCAACAGTGAGATAACTGGTATATTACTGGTATTTTCCTCCAGCTTTTTCCCACAATTCACTTCACCGTAGCATGCAAGCACGAACAGAGAGAGAGAGAGAGAGCGCCACCTTGAGGAGAGAGAGAGCCCAACAACTCCATATTGTTCCGGCATTGGTCCGGCAGAGAGACCGGACCGGACCGGACCGGACCGGACTGAGGTCCACTCCCAGGATCCTCAGAAATAAAAAAAAAACAAAAAAAAAACAAAATCCGCCCTTATATATACACACATATATTTACACATATATTTACACATATATGTATTTGTGTGTGTGAGACAAAGTGTCTTTGGTCCGTTTTGACGTGGTCCCCTCCGGAGGACCTCTGAGAGGACGTCAAACTCGGGGTCCCCGCTTCACCTCGGTACGTACACACACACACACACACACACACATACATACACACACACACAGAGACACGAACCGCATCAGGCGCAGCTCCAGACGTGGACGGGACAATCTCAAAAGGTCAAAGGTCACCCAAAGGGCATGATGGGTAACGGAGTTTTTTTTTTTTTTTTAACAGGATCCAGACTTTCCCTTTTTCGAGTTCCAGGATGTTTCCGAGGACAGACCCCGTCTCCCGTGTCCGTCCCCTCTACAGGTCCTCCATGTAAACCATGCAGGGACCGGAGTCGCGGCTGGACTCCAGCTGCACCGTGGACACGAACCAGCGGCGGCAGCCGGGGGCGCTGTAGCTGAGGGTGGTGCGGTACACGTTCTTGGCCCGTTTGGGGTAGACGATGGTGGTGCTCTGGTACTTCACGGGCCTCTGCCGGGGCTCCAGGTACACCTGGGTCCTGTAGCGCCTCCACGTGCAGTTCCGCACGGCCACCACCGTCTCGCTGAAGGCGGTGGGCGTGGGGAAGGGCGCGCAGCACACGCCGTCCCGGTGGTGTCTGTCGGAGTCGTACCGGACCTCGGAGTTACAGCTGGAAGGGGGGGGGGGGGGGGGGGGGGGGGGG
>NW_007585185.1:18584-19587 GCF_000523025.1 Cynoglossus semilaevis | reverse complement strand
GCCAGCGTCTTAAATTAGTACCACACCGAGGCTCAACACGTGGCTTCTCCCTGACAGGAAAAGAAAAACAACCAGACCAGCTGATACTGTGGTCTGAGTCTGGGCAGACCACACGTCCGTGTGTGTGTGTGTGTGTGTGTCTGTGTCAGGTCTGCAGTAGTCAATGCAGACATGGATTTTTTTTACTGCACACGTGGGTACATAGGAGTACACCCGAGTACACAAGTATTACGATACGATACATATCACAATATGTGTTACGATATGATACATTTCACGATACGTATTATGATATGATACATTTCACGATACTATGCGTATCACGATACGATACATATCACGATACGTATCATGGTACGATACATTTCACGATACTATATGTGTTACGATAGGATACACATCATGATACTTATCACGATACTATATGTATTACGATACGATACATATCACAATACTACGCGTATCACGATACGATACATATCATGATATGACACATTTTACGATACTATAAAATTATTCTCTAATTAAACTAAAAAAGCTTTTTTTTATTTTTTTTTTTTTTTTTTTTTTTTAAACAATTTGATTTTATTAAAACTGTCATCATAGTAAATGCGCAAATCAGTACTACAGTTCTTCGGTACTTTCTTCGTTCGTATGTTTCGACTCATTTATGTTGGGTTTTTTTTTTTTTTTTTTTTCCTTCTTTATTTTCTGACAGATACTACGAACTTTCCCAGCCAACGGAGAATCGGGGAAAAACAACGCCACGGACGAACTCGCGCCTCTAGGTGGCGCTAACGAACAGTTTTCTCACCTGACTTCCCGCTCCGGATTGGGGTCGACTTCTATACTTTCACCGTAAAACACCGGGTGCATGCGGACCTTGGACTCGGTCCCCGCGGAGTTCGGCGACAAGTACGGCAACTGTGACGCAAGAAGAGAAGAAGAGAGAAATCAGGTCCTCGATCCGTCCACAAAAAAAAAAAAAGTCCCAGCCTGGTTG
>NW_007585185.1:15758-17301 GCF_000523025.1 Cynoglossus semilaevis | reverse complement strand
GAGTACACAGGGGTACACAGGGGTACACAGGAGTACACAGGAGTACACAAGGGTACACAGGGGTACACAGGAGTACACAGGAGTACACCGGAGTACACGGGAGTACACAGGAGTACCCAGGAGTACACAGAGCCGGTACGTCAGTGAGATGACATTTGCTAGCAAGTTACTAACAAAGCACAAAGCATTGTGGGAAAATCCTCCGCTATCACCAAACACCCAGTATTGTCCACTGTCCCCAACGCTCCCTGACCTTTAAGTCAACACAAGAACCCCATTGTCTCCACTCAGTGGCCCCCCCGGGTGGCCACAAATATGCTTGGAAAATTTGCTGGCCCCACGTGTTCCCATAATGCTTTGCGGTTTTGGGACAATCGCATCGTTTATGTCTGCGTTGTGAACTGAACTGAACTGAACGGAAGCCGTAAAGTACGTAATAAAGGAGCACTCTGACTGAAAATCAATTTTTAAAAAAAAAAAAAAAAAAAAATTGATTTCTTTTCTGTCTGCCATTAATGGACCGGCCTGTAGGGGGCGCCTGTGAGTGGAGCAGGTTCAACGTCAACAAAAAAAAGATAGAGAGACAGAGAAAGTGTATGAGAGAGAGAGAGAGGGAGAGCGTTCTATCGGTAATAACACTGTTTTATTTTTCATTAATATTAATTAAAAATAATAATAATTATTATTGTTATTATTATGACTGTAAATAATGACGTTCTCACCAGTTTTCCCTCCCGGTTCTCCCGCCGGTAACAGCCGGGCTGACTCTCCACCGGTGTCGGGCAGCTGCCGGAGCGGGACTCGGTCAGACCCGGGGACGGGGAGCAGAACGGCGGGCCGGGACTCGGGGCCAGCCCGGAGTCGGGGCTGTCGAGCAGCCCTTCCCGGTTCTTTCCTTTCAGACTATCGTCCATCGTCTGGAGGTGGAGGTGCCCCACCATTGCGGGCGGGGGGGAAGAGGCAGAGCCGGCGGACGAGTCGCTCTCCCCCCGCTTCTCCCGCCGAAACTTCCGGTGGAAGGTTCTGGAAGGAGGACGACGACGACGAGCGGCGGGAAGCCTCGACTACGGTGTTTCCACCATTTTGAGAAGAAAAAAAAAAAAAGTAATCCAGAAAACAGTTTGACGTCACGACCGGGTGGAATTTTAACGAAAAAAAAAACAAAAAAAACCCCGAAAAAGAGACAAAAATACGGTCCAAAACGACGACGGTTAAAGCGGCGGCGTTCGCTCCGCTCTGACTCGGACTCGGACTGTGAGAAAGTGAGAGGGACTGTCAGTGTCTGCGCACGCGCAGTGGCGGCGCTAGAGTTTTTTTTCTACGGTTGGCAAAGGTGTGGCAGCAGTGTGGCGCCCCCCCCAGGGGGTGGAGGGTTGTCGTCGCGCCCAAACGGTATTTAATCTTTAATACTAATATAAAATCGAATATATATTTATGTGAACGACGACGGCATTAACACGCTGTGGTCAGTGCTTTTGCCTTACAACAAAAAGGGTCACGGGTTCAATCCCCAGTTCTAACTAAGGTTTTTTTTTTTTTTTTT
>NW_007585185.1:14552-15720 GCF_000523025.1 Cynoglossus semilaevis | reverse complement strand
GCTGCTGCTCCTCACTCTTCACTCTCTGCTCCGTGTGTTTACGATCTCTGCAGCGTATCCCGAACGCCGTCGTGCTAACAGAGGCTAATTTTATTAGCTAATCACAAAACGTACGTGTGAATGTTAGCGTGAATGTTAGCATGAATGTTAGTGTGAATGTTAGCGTGAATGTAAGCGTGAATGTAAGTTTGAATTTTAGTGTGAACGTTAGTGTGAATCTAAGAGTGAATGTTAGCGTGAATGTTAGCATGACCGTTAGTGTGAATGTTAGTGTGAATGTTAGCGTGAATGTTAGTGTGAATGTTAGCGTGAATGTTAGCGTGAATGTTAGTGTGAATGTTAGCGTGGATGTTAGCGTGAATGTTAGTGTGAATGTTAGTGTGAATGTTAGCATGAATGTTAGAGTGAATGTTAGCGTGAATGTTAGCGTGAATGTAAGCGTGAACGTTAGTGTGAACGTTAGTGTGAACGTTAGCGTGAATGTAAACGTGAATGTAAACGTGAATGTTAGCGTGAATGTTAGTGTGAATCTAAGAGTGAATGTTAGCGTGAATGTTAGCATGAACGTTAGTGTGAATGTTAGTGTGAATGTTAGTGTGAATGTTAGCATGAATGTTAGTGTGAATGTTAGCATGAATGTTAGCGTGAACGTTAGCGTGAACGTTAGCGTGAATGTTAGCGTGAATGTTAGCATGAATGTAATTGTGAATGTTAGAGTAAATGTTAGCGTGAATGTTAGCATGAATGTTAGCATGAATGTTAGCGTGAATGTAAGCGTGAATGTAAGGTTGAATTTTAGTGTGAATGTTAGCGTGAATGTTAGCGTGAATGTAAGCGTGAATGTAAGTTTGAGTTTTGGTGTGAATGTTAGCGTGAATGTTAGCGTGAATGTTAGAGTGAATGTTAGTCTGAATGTTAGTGTGAATGTTTGCATGATTGTTAGTGTGAATGTAAGAGTGAATGTTAGCGGGAATGTTAGCGTGAATGTTAGCGTGAATGTAAGCGTGAATGTAAGTTTGAGTTTTGGTGTGAATGTTAGCGTGAATGTTAGCGTTAATGTGAATGTTAGCGTGAATGTTAGCGTTAATGTGAATGTTAGCGTGAATGTTAGCGTGAATGTAAGTGTGAACGTTAGCGTGAACGTTAGCGTGAATGTTAGCGTGAATGT
>NW_007585185.1:10873-14526 GCF_000523025.1 Cynoglossus semilaevis | reverse complement strand
ATGTTAATTTTAATTTTTGGGTGAAAAAAAAAACCCCCGCCCCTTGGCCCCCCCCCCCCACCCCCCCCCCCCCCCCAGTGCTCCACTCTCAGGTCGCCCCCCGTCACTGCGAACTCCAGTCGACGAATCAGAATTTGACACCAAAAAAACAAAAATCAAACAACAAAAAACATTAAAAAAAAAAAATGAAGGTGTTGTTTTGATTGACAGCTGATTAAAGGGCGGGAACCGTCAACACCGTCGGCTGTTGTTGAACGTCGGACGTGTCACGACCTGAACCAGAACGGTCGGCCGCTCCGCTGTCACGCAACCTGCGAAACCATTCACAGTTTTTTTTCCCGATTCACTCAGCGGTGCCACCCAGAGACGCCCGACGGAACGACGGAAAAACAAAAAAAAAAAAAAATGTATTTAGCATAAAGTTATTTTTCGGGACATATATGTATTTATATCATTTTAAAAAATAATTTTACAAAATATTTTGCCAAAAAAAAAAATATTAGAATTTGACCAAAAACGTTAAGAGTTTTATAGAAATTAATTTATAAAAATGTTTTTTTAAATGTCCGAATTTTACGAGAAACATTCTTGCAAAAATAAAATTTGGAAAAAAAATAATTTTACAAATTTTTTTTTTCTCCAGATTTTCACCAAACACAAAAAGATCAGATTTCGACCAATTTTTTTTTTTTTTAAATTAAATTAAATTTTTTAACGAGAAACGAGAAAAAAAACGTTGGTTTCAAAAGTGATCAGAACGATTCGAGCGCCATCTGCTGGTTATTAATTACGCTCCGTCTCCGCGGCTAAAAACGTACTCCTGTTTAGTTGAAGACAACGCGTTACGCAGAGGCAGGAATTGAAGAAAGAAACTCGCACAAAGATCTTCTTCAGCTCTGTCTTTTCTTAGTTTTCTTAGATCTGCTGCCACCTAGTGGAAGAGAATTAAATTGCTCTGCCTGACACGCATTAACGAATAACGGAAAAAAAAAAATATTTGCGATAAATACATAAATAATATTTTAGGACCAATTAGGTGACATCGGATAATTTTCCCCCGCGGCACACTAGGGGGCGACGGCCCAGGGGTTGAGAACCACATCTCTGCCAGGGGCCCGGGATTTGAACCAGCAACCCTTTTTACGATTTCGAATCCTTTTATCCGAAAGTAAGAATTCATGTCGTTTCACTCGTCTTATATTATTATTTATCTATAACAGACTCCGCCACTAGGTGGTGCTGTTGCAATGTTTACATTTAAAAGGGAGAACTAAACTACAAAAAAAAAGTAGTGTCAACCTGTAGGGGGCATCGCAGAACAACGAGGTAAAGGGAAGAGTAAATAAAGAGTCCAGCAGGGGGCAGCGGTGAGGTAATAACCTTTTTTTTTTTATTTAAACATTAAGGCAGTGTCGTCACTGTTTTTATTTTTTTTATTTTTTTTTTTACACTGCTGTCCACAAAGCTTGCTGGTGGCTACGAGAATTTAACCATGTGACTCTCTCCCCCCTCCCCCCCCCCCTCTCTCTCTCTCTCTCTCTCTCTCTCTCTCTTCAACACCAACCTTAAAGCAAGCCACATAAATATTTACATCTCTTCGGTTTTATATACAATCCTTGCTATTATACAGTGGGTTACAATAAAAAAAAATATTTATATATATATGCACAAAAATCGTTGAGGGAAAAAAAAAAAAAAAAAAAAAAATGCACTTCCCCCTTACGGCCACCAGGGGGAGTCCTGCTGACATGACAGAAACAGAAACAGAATCAGAAAGAGAGCGATACGTTTCTGGGGGGGAAAAAAAAAAAAAAAAAAAATTTGAATTTAAAAAAAAAAAAAAAATTTGAATTTAAAAAAAAAAAAAAAAATTTGAATTTAAAAAAAAAAAAAAAAATTTATATATAAAGCCAAAAAAACGTTGGGGGAAAAAAAAAAAAAAAAAAATTTGAATTTAAAAAAAAAAAAAAAATTTGAATTTAAAAAAAAAAAAAAAATTTATATATAAAGCCAAAAAAACGTTGGGGGAAAAAAAAAAAAAAAAAAATGCACTTCCCCCTTACGGCCGCCAGGGGGAGTCCTGCTGACATGACAGAAACAGAAACAGAATCAGAAAGAGAGCGATACGTTTCTGGGGGGGATTAAAAAAAAAAATTAAAAAAAAAAAAATTTTTTAAAAAATAAAAAAAAAAATTTGGGGGAAAAAAAAAAAAAAAACAAAAAAAAAGCGAATCGTTTCTGGGGGGGATAAAAAAAAAAAATTAAAAAAAAAAAAAAATTCCGATGTTTTTTTTTTTCTTCTGTTTCCCTGCGTGGAGTCAGACCTGGAGAGGGTGAAGAAAACAAACGTCCCCCTCACGACTGGCTGGAAAATTAAATGGCACTTAACACTAGAAAGGTTCCACTTCCTGTTCCTGTTCCACTTCCTGTTCCTGTTCCACTTCCTGTTCCTGTGTGAAGCGACATTTTTTTGTTTCTTTTCTCTCTCTATTTTTTTAAAAACCAAATTGCGATTGTCTCTGCGAACGTGACAGGGAAAAAAAAAAAAAAAGACGTCGTCCTCCAGTCCGACTGAAGACAGAGACGGACAGAGACAGACATGAGGAGGACGAGGAGGAGGAGGACAAGGACAACACACCAGGACGTTAGAGAACGTTCACCCTGTAAACCAACGACAGGACATGTCCACTAGAGGGCGGGGGGGGGACGTGAAGACGGACTGACGCTGCGTCTCCGCTCCGAAGACGGAGGTGAGTGAGTGTGTGTGAGTGTGAGGACACAGGAAGCAGCAGAGGACTTCCTGTCAGAGTCCCGACTGCTGGTCCCAGGTCAGATGTGTCACCGATGTCTCTGTCCACTGCGGTCCAGGGGAGGACATGAGGACGGGAGGAGGAGGAGGAGGACACGGGGGGAGAGGAATGATGACGGAGGAGTGTCTCCCAGCGTCTGTCCTCGTCTCACTCGCTGTCAGACAGAGTCTCGTACTGGGACATGAGCAGAGGTTTGGGCTCCTCCTCCCAGGAGCGTCCCTGTCCCCCGGCTTGACCGGAGGACGGGGACGGGGCGGAGACCGTCCCGCTGGGGAATCGCATGATGAGGGGGTTACAGGGGAAAGGGGGCGGGGCCGAACCTGCGTCCAAAAAAAAAAAAAGTACTTCAACACCAGGTAGTACTGCAGTAGTAATACGTAGTAATACTGTGACCACCGGTACCTGTGGACGACGGTCTGTCCTCCCAGACGCGGTTGGTCAGGGGTGTCCTCCTGTTGCAGTCTCCCTCCGAGTGGACGGAGGACACGGAGGACGGCCGCTCCCCCCCGGACAGACCCGGACCTGGAGACTTGGCTTTGCGTCCGTTGGAGCGTCCACTGCCCTTGGACGACTTTCCTCCAGCTGTGGACAGAGACGGACAGCGGTAACCACAGGTGTCCAACCGCTAGTGTTCTACCCCTGGTGTCCAATCCCTGGTGTCCAACCCCCGGTGTCCAAACCCTGGTGCCCAAACCCCTAGTGTCCAAACCCTAGTGTCCAACCGCTAGTGTCCTACTTCCAACTCCTAGTGTCCAACCCCTAATGTCCAACTCCTAGTGTCCTACCCCTGGTGTTCTACCCCTAGTGTCCAACTCTTAGTGTCCAACCCCTAGTGTCCAACCC
>NW_007585185.1:10480-10722 GCF_000523025.1 Cynoglossus semilaevis | reverse complement strand
TAGTGTCCAACCCCTGGTGTCCAACCCCTAGTGTCCAACCCCTGGTGCTCAAACCCCTGGTGTCCAACCCCTGGTGTCCAACTCTTAAGTGTCCAACCCCTAGTGTCCAACCCCTATTGTCCAACTCTTAGTGTCCAACCACAGGTGTCCATCCCCTGGTGTCCAACCCCTGGTGTCCAAACCCCTGTTGTCCAACCCCTGGGGTTCTACCCCTGGTGTCCAACCCCTAGTGTCCAACCCCT
>NW_007585185.1:5999-10472 GCF_000523025.1 Cynoglossus semilaevis | reverse complement strand
TAGTGTCCAACCCCTGGTGTCCAACCCCTAGTGTCCAACCCCTAGTGTCCAACTCTTAGTGTCCAACCACAGGTGTCCAACCCCTAATGTCCAACCCCTGGTGTCCAACCCCTAGTGTCCAACCCCTAGTGTCCAACCCCCGGTGTCCAACCCCTAGTGTCCAACTCTTAGTGTCCAACCACAGGTGTCCAACCCCTGGTGTCCAACCCCTAGTGTCCAACCCCTGGTGTCCAACCCCGTTGGTCGACCCCTAAAAGTCGACCTCCGACAGGAATCAAACCCATTTCAACGTTGAGGTCACCTTGAGAGTAGGCGTCCTCCGCGCGTCCGTCCACGGAGACGAAGGAGCCGGAGACGTTGGAGCGCTCCTCAGAGTGGTCGTCGTATTTACCCATCAGCGCCTTCCTGATGATGGCCTCCAGACCGATGGAGTTCCCAGGAGCCTCTGGGGTCGAGTGACTGCGGACGCTGACGGTCCCTGACAACAGAGGAGGGGGGGGACAGGAAGAGTGATGTCACCAGGAGGAGAGGACAGAACAAAGGACACTTCCTGTTTGCTACTTTAAACATTAACTCATAGCAACACAAATGGAGGGAAGTGGACGTAGGTCACCTGCAGCTGAGGACGCCGGCATGTTGAAGATCTCCGTCCCAGGCTGACCAGCATCTGAGAGGGGGGGACATCAGAGGAACGTCAGAGGAACGTCAAAGGAACGTCAGAAACATCAAAGGAATGTCAGAGGAACATAAAAGGAACGTCAGAGGAACGTCAGAAGCATCAAAGGAACATCAGAGAAACACAAAAGGAACATCAGAAACATCAAAACCATCAAACGGACGTCGGAGGAACATCAAAGGAACGTCAGAGGAACGTCAGAAACATCAAAGGGATGTCAGAGGAACATAAAAGGAACATCAGAAACATCAAAAACATCAAAGGGATGTCAGAGGAACATCAAAGGAACGTCAGAAACATCACAGGGACATCAGAGGAACATAAAAGGAACGTCAAAGGAATGTCAGAAACAACAAAGGAACACATAAAGAACGTCAGAAACATCAAAGGGACATCAGAGGAACATAAAAGGAACATCAGAAACATCAAAAACATCAAAGGGATGTCAGAGGAACATCAAACAAATTAAAGGAATGTCAGAGGAACGTCAAAGGAAAATCAAAGGAACGTCAGAGGATCTGAGAAACATCAACGGAACATTGGAGGAACGTCAAAGGAAAATCAAAGGAACATCAGAAAAACATCAGAGGAACATTTGAGGATCATCAAAGGGACATCAGAGGAACATTAAAGGAACACAAGAGGATTATAAAAGGGACATCGGATGAAAATTTAAGGAAAATCAAAGGAACGTTAGACGATCATCAGAGGAATGTCAGAGGATCAGCAAGGAAACATCAAAGGAACATCAAAGGAACTAGAACTGAAACAACAGTCCTTCCTTTGATCTGCGGCCGCTACTCACTGAAGTCGCCCTCGTTTCCCACCACCGTCATCTTCTTGATCATTTCCTGCTTCTGGTACCTGACGATGGACGAGGTACTTTCTGTCATTTTGCTGAAGAAGGCCGGGGGCTGGGAGGTGTTGGGGGGGGAACGGGAGCCCAGTCTGCGCGGAGGACACGACGGCACGCGCAAAGGTCAAACACTTACAGGTCAAAAGGTCACCGCAGTTTTACGTGTCAAAAAGCAGAACTCGGTGTCTTACCCCTGGTCCCCCTGGTCCATGGGGGCAGCGGACCCTCCCTGACCCTCGGGTTCTGAGCCGGCCCCGGCGGGAGACACCGGTTCGATGCCGTCATTGGAGATGCTGACAGGAGACATCTTGGGCTGAGGAGACCTGAGGACAGCAGAGGACAGGACGTTGAGTGGACGGAGAGGCCAGGCGATGGCGCTGTCGAGTAAAAAAAAAACCTACTGGTCTCGGTCTCTGTTGCAGTCCCCACTCAGGGTCTCCTGATAGCGTGGACCCTGGGACAGGTCCTGTGAGGACGGGGGGGGCCTGGGTGGCCGGGTGAGGTCCAGGACGGGGGAGCCGTGGTAGCTCTGCTGCTGCTGACTCTGCCTGGTGTAGTCCTTGGTTATGACCTCCTGTGGACGGAGCACCGATTAACTGACTGACTGGTTAGCTGACTGGTTAACGCACTGGTTAGCCTTCAACTCATCGACGTGAACAAACACAGACAGGAAAGAGGGTATATGTATATATATATATACATATATACATATACACACATATATAGACATATATACATACATATATATACACATATATACATATATACATACATACATATATACATATATACACACATATACACACATATATAGACATATATACATACATACATATATACATATATAAATACATATATACATATATACACACATATACACACATATATACACATATATACACACATATATGTATATATACATATATGTGTGTATATATGTGTATATATATATATACATATATACATACATATATATACATATACACATACATATACATATACACATACATATACATATACACATACATATACATATACACACATATGTGTATATATGTATTTATATATCTGTACAGTATATATATGTATATGTGTATATATGTATTTATATATGTATATATGTGTATATGTATATGTATGTGTATATGTATATATATGTAAATGTATATATATATGTATTTATATATGTATATATGTATGTATGTATATATGTCTATATATGTGTGTATATATGTGTATATATGTGTGTATATGTGTGTATATATGTATATATGTGTATATGTATGTATATATGTCTATATATGTGTGTATATGTGTGTATATATGTATATATGTGTATATGTATATGTATGTGTATATGTATATATATGTAAATGTATATATATATGTATTTATATATCTGTACAGTATATATATGTATATGTGTATATATGTGTATATATGTATGTATGTATATATGTCTATATATGTGTGTATATATGTGTATATATATGTATGTATATATGTCTATATATGTGTGTATATATGTGTATATGTATATATATGTAAATGTATATATATATGTATTTATATATGTATATATGTGTATATATGTGTGTATATGTATATGTATGTGTATATGTATATGTATGTGTATATGTATATATATGTAAATGTATATATATATATACATTTACATATATATACATATATCTATATATCTAAATATATATTTATCTATATATCTTACACTGATGTGCTGAGCCAAGGTGACCGTCCTCTGGCTGCCCTTGACACAGGGGGACGGCGGCTGCTGGCCCGGAGACAGCCTGTCTTCAGAGGGGGGACAGTAGAGGGGGTGAGACTCCATCTTCTGTTGAGCTTAAGATCAGAGGACACACACACACACACACACACACCTCAGTGAAGACACACGTTACATCAAAGGACTACAGTTCCTCATCACCAGGTGTGGATACATATTTGGACTAAACTACGCCCCCTACAGGTGCCTCTGGGGGAAGTTCAGTTCAGAGATGTGTGTGTGTGTGTGTGTGTGTGTGTGTGTCGGGAAAAGGGGGGGAAATAATTCCGACCAATCAGCAGCAGATTTGAGGGTCAGTGTGACGGGGAACATGCAGAGAGATTTGAGGGCATTTGATTAGAAAAAATCAAAGGTTTAGAGACAGAACTGGTCCGGACCGAACTGGTCCGGTTTGAACTGGTCCGGTTTGAACTGGTCCGGACTGAAAACTGGTCCGGTTCGGTTTGAACTGGTCCGGTTTGAACTGGTCCGGTTTGAACTGGTCCGGACTGAACTGGTCCAGTCTGAACTGGTCCGGTTTGAACTGGTCTGGTCTGAACTGGTCTAGTCCGAACTGGTCCAGTTTGAACTGGTCCGGTCCGAACTGGTCTAGTCTGAACTGATCCGTATATATCTAAGATCAGAGGACACACTCCGTTTGAACTGGTCCTGGTCTGAAC
Source organism: Cynoglossus semilaevis (assembly GCF_000523025.1). Lineage (NCBI taxonomy): Eukaryota > Metazoa > Chordata > Actinopteri > Pleuronectiformes > Cynoglossidae > Cynoglossus > Cynoglossus semilaevis. The sequence goes on along the minus strand of NW_007585185.1, from coordinate 6,477 downwards.
TGGTCTAGTCCGAACTGGTCCAGTTTGAACTGGTCCGGTCCGAACTGGTCTAGTCTAAACTAGTCCAGTCTGAACTGGTCTAGTCTAAACTAGTCCGGTCCGAACTGGTCCGGTCTAAACTAGTCCGGTCTGAACTGGTCTAGTCTGAACTGGTCCGGTCTGTACTGGTCTAGTCTGAACTGGTCCGGTCCGAACTGGTCCGGTCCGAACTGGTCTAGTCTAAACTAGTCCAGTCTGAACTGGTCTAGTCTAAACTAGTCCGGTCCGAACTGGTCCGGTCTAAACTAGTCCGGTCTGAACTGGTCTAGTCTGAAGGGCGAAACGGTTCCGGTTGCAACTGGTCCGGTCTGAACGGGTCCAGTCTGACCTGGTCCGGTCCGAACCGATCCTAGTTTTTTTTTTTGTTGTTTTTTTCCGGACTTCCCTTCTACGCTGACGTTCTCCGATTTTTTTTTTTTTCCCCCCCATCTCGGAAATA
>NW_007585185.1:5535-5743 GCF_000523025.1 Cynoglossus semilaevis | reverse complement strand
AGTGCCAACCACCAACAGCGTGCAACAAGGGCCAACAGGGTGACTGCGATCCAGGACGTCTTACCCTGGTTGGCGGCGCCGCCGCCCGCCTCGGACTGGGCCGTTTCGCAAGAAATTTGATGCAACACAACTGCGTTTACGAAGCTGGCCGCAGTCATGGTGGTCTTACCGAGTGATCGGAGTTCCTGCTCCTGAACCGACATCTGTT
>NW_007585185.1:0-5033 GCF_000523025.1 Cynoglossus semilaevis | reverse complement strand
TTGTGCAGGACGCTGGGCCTCTGCTGCACGTTCTCCTGCGTGCGGGGGGACACGGGGGAGTGCTGGTGGCTGTAGGAGTGAGGAGCGGTTCGGACGACGGCGCCGCCGCCGACTCCTCCGCCAACGCCTCCGACGCCACCGATAAGGCTGTGCTCCGTACCTGAGAGGAGGAAAAAAAAAAAAAACCGAAAACATTAGCCTTAATTCAAAAACTACCTCCCGATCTCTAACGTCCCTCGTCGACCGACACGCACCCGGGCGCCAGATGGGGGCGTGCTCCACATTCCCCAGGGTGCCTCCTTTCTCCCGGTCTCTCTCTCTGTCCCGATCCCGTCCCCTCTCCCGGTCCCGCTCCCGTTCACGATCCCTCTCTCGTTCCCGCTCGCGCTCTCTCTCTCTTTCGCGCTCCCTCTCCCGCTGCTCTTGCTCGCCGCGCTCCGACGGCGCGCCTTGCATTTTGTTGACGTGAGAAGAGCCGACTGGACGACAACAAAAAAAAAAAAAATGGAGTCAGACACAAAGCGTGGGTTTCAACCGTGCGCCGTTACGACGACGACGTCGACGACGTGCGTCCGTATCCAACGTACCGGGTGAGATGGGGGAGGTGGTGTAAGGCCTGCCCGGAAAGTTGCCGCTTCCCCCGGGGATGAAGTTGATGCGATCCATCGGGGAGCCGGCGGTCCCTGCAGAGGGAGGCACCAGGACAGGTAAGTGCGGTACCTGAGAAAGATCGATGATTCCTGGAGGACAAGACACAAGAGGAGGATGAACAGAAGTCAAACTGAGGGGCGGGGGGCCGGGCCGGGTCCACTCCCGGAGCTTGTGATGAAGGACGGTCCCCGTTTTCTTAAACTCGCCGTTGAGTGTGTGTTGTGTTGTGTTTTTTTTTTTATATGAAACGGCGCTAAAAACCCGTCAGTCCTACCTCGCGGCGCGGCGGAATAGGGCAGAGGCAGAGGCTGGTCCCGCGGCGTCAGGCCCCGGAGAAGCTCCGAGCGCTGGGCGGCCATGGCGGCGGCGGCGGGCGCGGGCCCCAGGGCGGGGCTCCGGGGCAGGTGACGGCCAGTGGTGCATCTGCTGGGAGGTGATGTAGGCGTTGAACAGCGTCTGGCGGTTCTCCGGGGCCGCCGTGTCCGGGAAGCCGCGGATGAGGTACGGGTACGGGTGCGGGTAGGCCGGGTTGGGGGTGAGGTGACGGGGCAGGTAGTAGGTAGCTGCGGGGGGGACAAAGAAAAGAGAGAAGAGTCCGTCTCCGACTGTGGACAAGAAGGGACAAAAGACAATCCTTTTCCGAATTTGTTTTCCAGACCGTGACGTCACCTGGTTCGATGGGAATCCCTCGAGGCAGAGCTGCGGGATCGAAGGCGATGGGGATCTGCCGGTATACGTCCGAGGCTCCCAGACCTTGGAGTAGACGCTCGTAGGTCTGCTGGTCAGGCACTCCAGGCAGGGGGGACTTGGTGGAGCTCATCTCCCGCGGACTCGGGGTGGCCTTACGCTCCTGCGTGGGGTTCTTGTTCGAAGCTGAATTTAAGCAAAAAAAAAAAAAAAAAAAATCAAACAATTTAAGCGGAAAGAACCCGATCCTTCAAGTTGCACCCGAACATCCCCCGAGAGACGATCGACGGCGATTTCCGACCGTCTGCTCACCGTCGTGCTGCCTCTGACTCGCCTCTCTGGACAACGGCGAGCCCCGTGGGTAGGGGGCTCTCAGGGCGCCCTTGTCGTCGTAGCCCAGGGGGCTGTGGTGAGCTTTGGCCCCCTGGTCCGAGCCCAGGGTCAGCGGCGAGGACCGGGCTATGGGACTGGCCGTGCTGACCACGGCGCTGGGCCGACCCTTGGGCAGCTCCTCGTAGCGCCCCCGCTCGGCCCGCATTTCTAGGTGGGAGGCGGGGTTGTGGTAAGAGCGGGGGGAGCTGGCCATGATGGAGCGAACGTCGTGCCGTTTCCCCGAGCCGCCGGACTCCTGCTTCAAGGGAGCCCCCTGCTGCGGAAGAGACGACAAAGGGGGAACACGTTATGGTCAGGGTCAAAGACGGAAGTGATGTCACCGCTGATGTCACCGCTGATGTCACACCTGCGTGATGATGCCCTCTTTGACGGGCTCCCTGGGAATCAGGTGGATGGAGCGTCCCGCCTCCTTCACCGTGGGCACCATGGCCTCTCGGCCCTTCAGTGGGTCCCCGCGCGGGGGGGAACCCTCTCTCTTCATCTGCTTGGCTTCCCTCCTGAGGTAACCGTCCTGGGGGTCCTGATGTCGCGGGGTACCTGAAATATTTACATGTCAAAAAAAATAAGACCCTGACGGGACCAGACGCGGAGGGAGCGTCTTCCGGGACTGACCTTGCGAGATGGAGCCGTGGATGTGGGGCGCGTCCTTGTAAGGTGCGTGATGTGGACTGTCCCGGTCGTGGGGCATGGCTCGTCCGAGCAGACCTGGCAGAGAGGAGGGAAGGGGGGGTTGTTGGTGTGAATACCTGTGACCAGTGAGTCCAACCGTGTGTGGGAGGAGACCGTTCGCCTTCGCCGGCCGAGTTACCTTCAGGGTTGACCGCGGACAGAGAATCCCTCAGGGGCAGTCCTTTAGAAATGCCCCCCTCCATGGCATCATGAAGACGCTTCAGACCGAGGAGTTCTCCGTGCTGCCCTGGGCCCCGACCTTCATCTTTAGGAGTCTGTGACGCGGCACCTGCCGGGACGAAACGTCACGGGGTTAGATCAAAGTGTTGGTTTGTACTTTTGTTGGACTTTTAGTTTGCCCTCCTGAGAGTCGGCGGCAGAGACCGTACCAACTCCATGTACCATATCTGAACCCACAACCCTTCGGCTGGGAGACGCCTGCAGTATCCACTGAGCTACAGCCAGTAACATGTCTCCTTTTAGAAGCAATTCTCTCCGATATGAAATGAACCGACACTGTTCCTCGACTGGACCCCACTATTGGACCCCACCATACCACTGGCCCCCACTGTTGGACCCTTCCATACCACTGGACCCCACTATTGGACCCCACCATACCACTGGACCCCACCGTTCGACCCTTCCATACCACTGGACCCCTCCATCCCACTGGACCCCACTATTGGACCCCACCATACCACTGGACCCCACCGTTCGACCCTTCCATACCACTGGACCCCACTATTGGAACCCTCCATACCACTGGACCCCACTATTGGACCCCACCATACCACTGGCCCCCACTGTTGGACCCTTCCATACCACCGGACCCCACTATTGGACCCTTCCATACCACTGGACCCCACTGTTGGACCCCTCCATAACACTGGACCCCACTATAGGACCCTTCCATACCACTGGACCCCTCCATCCCACTGGACCCCACTATTGGACCCCACCATACCACTGGACCCCACCGTTCGACCCTTCCATACCACTGGACCCCACTATTGGAACCCTCCATACCACTGGACCCCACTATTGGACCCCACCATACCACTGGACCCCACCGTTCGACCCTTCCATACCACTGGACCCCACTATTGGAACCCTCCATACCACTGGACCCCACTATTGGAACCCTCCATACCACTGGACCCCACTATTGGAACCCTCCATACCACTGGACCCCACCGTTCGACCCTTCCATACCACTGGACCCCACTATTGGAACCCTCCATACCACTGGACCCCACTATAGGACCCTTCCATACCACTGGACCCCACTATTGGACCCCACCATACCACTGGACCCCACCGTTCGACCCTTCCATACCACTGGACCCCACCGTTCGACCCTTCCATACCACTGGACCCCACTATTGGAACCCTCCATACCACTGGACCCCACTATTGGACCCCACCATACCACTGGACCCCACCGTTCGACCCTTCCATACCACTGGACCCTTCCATACCACTGGACCCCACTATTGGAACCCTCCATACCACTGGACCCCACCACATGCAGTATGAAGGTAGTACACGCTAGTACCAGCCAAGTACTCACGGTCGTAGGAGATGATGTGGCCGCTGATGCCTTCATAAACCACCTGGGGTTTGGACATGGCGTCGTCCTTGTCGGGTCTCATGGTGCCGTCGTCGGACATCAGGTGAGTCCTGGAGCGTTTGTACAGCAGGTCGGCAGGTTTCCCCTGCAGGAGGACAGAGGTGGATAAAACCGAGGCTCACTAAAAAATCAGGGTAAAAAATTTTCTAACGACTGTTCCTATTTAAGAGGGCAGGTGGCGCTACACGGCGCAACTTTCTGACACACACATTTATAAGACAACAGTCTGGAGCGTCGGCAGACTGCAGCTAACTGTGGGCCTCAGCGACCTCTGGTGGTAAAGCCCCGTAACTACACGTTGGAAATGGTAGATAATGTCGAACACAGTGAAGCTAACGTGTTAGCGTGAGCAGAAGAAATATTTGTTTCTTTTCACTTTGGTCACACGCGAACGCTGAAGTTTAAAATGTAAAAAATAAAATTTGTGTTAACGGCTGAGTGGTTTCTTCTTGTTGTTGATTCTGACATTTAAAAAAAAAAAAGGAAATCATTGTTCTCACTTCTCACTTTGACGAGAAAAAAAACAAAACAAACAAAAACAGGGACAGAAACAGTGGCTGCAGCTGCGTCTGTAGTTCAGAAACTAAATTCAGCCGATTAAAAAAATGTTGACTTTCAACAGTAACGTCACTAGGGTGATTTATTTATTTAACAATTATTAATTATTTTTATAATTAATCTAATTTAATTTTTTTTTTATCTCATTCTATATTTTATATTATTTTTTACTTTATTTTTTAATTTTTTATTTATTTTTTATTTTATATTTTATTATTTATTTTTTATTTTATTTATTTTTTATTTTATCTTATTTATTTGTTTTAATTTTTATTTTATTTTGTTTATTTTTGTTATTTAATTTATTTTTTTTATTTGAATTATTTTTCATTTTATTTTTATTTTATTATTTTATTTATTTTTTACTTTATTATTTATTTATTTTTATTTTATTTTATTTTTTTTTTTTATTTTATTTTATTTTATTTATTTTTATTTTATCTTA
>NW_007585184.1:19227-23449 GCF_000523025.1 Cynoglossus semilaevis | reverse complement strand
GAGCATTTACTCCTCATAAAGCCAAAGGAGACTATGTGTGCTATAAAAGTGAATGTGTTATAAAAAACCTAGCCTAAGGAGCCATAATGCAGGATAAGAGATTTTGGCATTCATCAATGATAAACAGGAGGGAAATGTTGGAATAATTTAATTTATTATCATTGTTTCATACTGTACTGTCGCTTTAAGAAACTATTTGCTTCTCATATTATAATCTAGTGTGCTCAAGACTGATGGAGAAATTACCAGACACAGCCACACCCACCTTCTTACTCCACCCATTCATATACTCACACACGATCACATGATACGTAATCTGATACTTTTGTAAACTAAATAAAAGAGCAGAGGAAGGGTGCAGCAACTCGGAGTTGATGAGGAAGCTGCCAGAAGAGCAAGCTGCACTCTCCTCTTGCAAGTAAAAGATCCAGACGTCTTTTGTGTTGTTACTTTGTCGTCACATATGTTAGAATAAACCTAAACAGTTCTATAAGTAAATTTCGTCAGTGTGCAAAGTGAAGGTTATTGTAGTATATGTGTAATATATTAGTTAATAATTAGTAGGATAATATAACTTTAACGAGACTGATTTGTGTTATTTATTTGAGACTTGTTAATAACATCGAGTGCTCCTAAGCAGCACTCGACCCATTGCACCTACAGATGAGATCTCATTTTGTCTATTCAAATTAACAAGTAGACTGTTGAAGGGTACACTGTCCTGTAATGGTCTGTGCTGCACATGATCTTGTTCTGACAACAGAAGACTTGCGGTGTCTGCATGTGACTTGCCTGTATTGTGTGCTGAGCTCAATTATTTCTGAATCATCTTGAACTTAATCTTGCACAGGTTGTGGAAGCTCATCACCTCTTCGAGCTGCATCTTCTGCCTGCACAGATTGTGGCCCTTGTGCTGCACCTACAGCATATTGCGTTTCCTAGAGTAGCCAGTGCCGTCTTTGGTCATCTTGCAAACCTGCTTGTGTATGTGTCAACTGTTGTGCTCTGTCTGTTGGTCTTACACTCCTGGTCTCTGGCATATTGGTGGCTTGTGTATCCATATCAGCAACTTCTAAATTCCTCTCCTCAAAGTTCTTGTTCATGCCATCTACTGGGGATGGATGCAACTTGTTCTACAGCATCAGTTAGTACTGCAAGCTTAGCAATAGTAGCAGACAACTCAGCTTCAAGATCGAGAGTCTCCATCTGTCTTCTTATTTCATCTCTTTCTCTAATTAAACCATTTTCCTTTTTTCCAATGCATGCCTTTGTTTTAATGCAGCAGCTTTAGCTAATAGTGCAGCCTTCTCAACTCGTGCCACAAGTGGATTCTGAACTTATATGTGAAACTCTGCTGGACCTCTGACTCACTACAGAGACACTATCTTTAGGACCCATTTCATCTTCTTCCTCATTTTTTGGCTGAGATTGAACAGGACATGATCTAATTCAATCATCGACTTTGGTTCTGAATTCATTGATATTTATCATCTTTGGCTGATACCATTGTTCTGTATCTGCAACACATCCATCCTTTGACAGTAAAGCTTGATATTGACTGTGTAAGACAATCAATTCTTCTGTATATTTCTGAAAGTTCTCCTTTACTTTTTCCAAGTGGATCAAACATAAGTTCAGTTATTTTGTTTATTTTGCGAGTCATTACACCACTTTTCTTTTTTCTAACATGCCTTGCTTCTTACTTCTTTTCTGACTCAGACATTTCTTTTTGTTTTAGGGCATCAAGTGCAGAACCATCCATGTTGCCTTCATCCAGCTCAGCAAACTAAAAAAGTTATTTTTCTTCAGAATATAACGATCAATGTTCATCAAACGACTTGATTTTCGTCAAAATTAATTCGTATAAAGACACTGACCAAGTTGGTTAAAGTGTTTCTTCGCAAACATACCAATTGCAGTAGATTTAAATGTATCCTGTTCGGCCTTGGCTCCCAGTGAATCCACTTACTTGTACTTCCTTTGTTCAAGGTATATCCACAAGGAGCAGTCCTTTGACTTAATTTTAGCAGCTTTTCCAGTTTCCCATTTTGTTCCCTGGTTAGCTACTACTGGTGACTGAGTTGGGTTTTTCTTGACACGTGCAGATGAAAGATGATGGGTAAGATTTGATGTTCCAATTTTTCCAAAAAACGTATTGATTTATTGTAACAAATGTTAGTTTACATATAACTTAAATGCAAAATAAAACAAACAAATTAATCTGAGAGTATAAGATCTATATCACTATTCCACATGAAACAGAGCAGCATGCTCGATCAAAGGACTGTTTGCCTTCTCAGCCATGCCCAGATGCTGTGACCTCTGCCCTTTAAGCCTTCCCCCTGGGCTCCACCTGTAATCTCCCAGTTTTTTTAGGTGGGGGTTGACACACCTGCCGCCACATATAATTACCCACTCACTCACTCACACAAACATCCACACAGACTAATATACAATACACAAAGAAAGATGAGAATTAACAAAAAGCTCATTTTGGCTCCTACAGTCATGATTGATTTCAATATCTAATTTTTCTTATATTTCACAGCCTGTGCTTTCCTTGGGATTTGATATTATCTTCTTGTTTTTGGCCTGTGGATTATGCACACACTGAGTCTGTGCGTCTCTAGGGTGGTCTCTAACTTGGCTTAGTGCTACTGCAGTGCCGTTCTGTCGTCAGTGAGTGAAGATAAAGTAAATATTCCCACTGAAAGCTAACAAGCGACAGGACATTACATTGGCATCCTTAAGTGAAAAACCTTTGCTTTAGCTTTGGTTTTGGTCTTGAGCAAGCCTTACTCCGAAGTAGAAGAGTTTGAAGGAATCTCTATTTTGTCAAACTCTTTTGGGGAAAGGATTCACAACTTATGGCCATTACTGTCACAAAACAAAAGAAAAGTTCCGAAGGCTGCAGACAAAACAACAAATAACAACACTTACCACAATTTGCCGTACAATTCAAATAGTGTTGGCAAACAAATTAGAGCTAATTATGTAGAATTACAGACCACCTTTGACACTGTGTGTCAGTTTATTCCCTCCACGTTTCCATTTAGCATAGCAGATGATAATACTTAAGTCTTGTTATCCGACAAAAGGGAGTTTGTGCTTGACACAAATCTCTGCCACTTGACACCTGCACAGCTGTGCTTTTTATTTCTTTTTCTTTTTTATGTAGCCAAGACCTTGAGTTTTCGTTTGAATAAAAAGGTTAATTAAAATGACAATCTCTTAAATCAGCATTATCTTGTTTCTTTATTGTATGAGTATATGCACAAAAAATGAACAAACACAGTTACTTAGATGTCACTTTAAAACTTTAAAACAATTGGGAACTTGTACAGTTTAGAAATAAATATATTATTTACTTTAAAAAAACAAAACAGGTTTTACAGATCAGATTATACAGACCACACACACCACCCTCACATTCTTCTCTGCCACTCCTGGCTTTTTCTTCTTCTTTTTCAGTCTATGTAGTCGTCCTAAGCATTGCTGTTTGACCTTTATTTGATCATGAGTGAAAGACCATCTACATCAGCATTTAATTTAGGGACACTTTCGAATACTTACTAGTACTACTTCTAGTATTTGAAAACGTGCCTACCCAGCAGTCTTTATGATACCTCATAATGCCTTTTCATCACAAACAGCTCCCCACTGATCAGCTAGTGTTATGTGTTTCACTTCTTTAGTTCAGTGTTCACACTGCCCTCTTGGGCAGCTTATATACTGTAAAAAGGTCAACACTAGCATATATTTTGAAGGTATTTTAACATTAGGGATAAAGGCAGGAGCAAGACTTGCTGTAGGGTTGGTTCTGTGATACTACATGCAATGATGCTTACCATTTACAACAGCTACAACACTGAGCTGAATATGTTAATGTTTATCCTCATTTTAACATGGACATAGTGTGACTGTTTTTAAATACTAGATAATTATTTCCCTTTAATATGATTAAACTGTAGTGAGCAGATGGAAATAGACAATATTTTTAAACTTATCTTTATTTGTCACAGCACAGCACGCACAACGAAATTTAACCTCTGCATTTAACCCATCACCAAGTGAACAGTGGGCAGCCATGGTCGGCGCCCGGGGAGCAGTGCTTGAGGACGATGCCATGCTCAGTGCATCTCAGTGGCAACCTGGCAGTTGGTGGATTCGAACCTGGGGCCTTCCGGACCGAAGTCCGCTTCCTTTACCACTAGGCCACCAC
>NW_007585184.1:16939-17715 GCF_000523025.1 Cynoglossus semilaevis | reverse complement strand
TATATATATATATTTACACACCGCAGTACTGTAGTGTGGACAATATTTTCACTGTATATAAACCACAAGAGTCAATTTATAGGCCCAGATGTTCTTGCCATTTCGTATTAATCAGATGTCATTGAAAACTTTAAAATCATAATTTCCCTAGACATTTTCTTCCTAGCAACTGGCTCCTGTGAGAATTCTAAGTTTTTCATGTGTGACATGTACTCATTCCTGCATGTCCATTGTCTACCATTATCTTGTTGGTTTAGTACAATTCTTCTCTAAAGAGAATCTCCCAGGGATGAACCATCAACCAAACACCAGCTACAATAAATAAATAACAGCAAAGAAATTGGAAATTTGAAGATCTGAAAAAAAAAAAAAAAAAGAACACACACGCATGTGATGGCTAAGTGAACATCTAATTAATTTGAAGTGGATCTGCTATGATCCAACAAACAAAATTTAGGTTAACAATGGCATTAATTTTTGCAAACCATTAACTGAACTGAATTATTGTATTATTGTCAATTGAACCAGTTGTTCCCAAAGGTCCCCCTTCTGGGTGCAATATATATATATATATACTTGCAAAAGGCTTTCGACCATGCCCCTTGTGGTAATCTGTGGGGTGTGCTCCGAGAGTATGGGGTTGGGGGCCCTCTTCTAAGGGTTGTCCGGTCCCTGTACGATCGGAGTAGGAGCTTGGTTCGCATTACGTCAGACCTGTTCCCAGTGCATGTTGGACTACGGCAGGGCTGACCTTTGTCACCGGTTCTGTTCATTAT
>NW_007585184.1:1006-16456 GCF_000523025.1 Cynoglossus semilaevis | reverse complement strand
TGGGTCATGACCGAAAGAACGAGATCCCGGATACTAGCGGCTGAAATGAGCTTTCTCCGCAGGGTGGCAGAGCACTCCCTTAGAAATAGGGTGAGGAGCTCTGTCACATGAGAGGAGCTTGAAGTAGAGCCACTGCTCCTCCACATCAAGGAGTCAGCTGAGGTGGCTTGGGCATTTACATTGCATGCCCATGAGGTGCTTGGGTCCTGTCCTTCTGGGAGGAGATCTAGGGGAAGACCTAGGGCACGCTGGAGCGACTATGTTGCTCGGCTGGCCTGGGAGTGGTTTGGGGTCCCCCCGGAAGAGCTGGAGGAAGTGTTGAGGGAGAGGGAAGTCTGGGTGTCCCTGCTCAGACTGTTGCCCCGACTACTGTGCCCCGGATAAGTGGTTGATGATGGATGAATGGATGGAAAACTGTTTGTTGTAAAAGACCAAGCATTATTTTGGTTCTTTTCATTTTTATTTCAAAATAAAATGATACAAATACATTAGAAATGCCAGTTGAAAATTATTTTTTGCATAACAAGGTTAATTTTGTTTTGATATGAAGATCATTTGGAATGTAACTGGCTGGTGAAATAGCACAATGATTCATTCGACCCAGATGGAAAAACTAGATCTGAATGCCATGGAAACTGCCATTTTAGTTAGAACAGGGGTTTGTGTGTGTGCGTGTGTATCAATGATATATATTTTTTGTGTGTAAGAAATAATAAGAAATAAGAAATGTATTTAATCACAGTGAGAAGACTCTCATGACGTACACCAACTATCCAAATTCTGAATTACTCTTCATTTGCTTTTTCCTTGCACAGAATAACGATGAAAATATTTTACATGTCCACACTGACATGAAAGCTTCATGCAGTTGTTGCAAATTCAGAATGCAGAGCTCCTAGTACAAAGGGTGGGAAGAGTATCTCTAATGGACTGAGCTCCAGAGAGACTGCAGAGACCAGTAAATTAACTGTCATGTACCAGATGATGGCTTGAGCTTCATCACGTACTACTTTGTCTGCTGGAGGTACTGCCTCTGTCTGAAGATGATGGGTGTCTAATAAATGGATGGAACCCACAGTACTGCAGTTTAACAAGTGTTGTATTGTTAAGAAAGAAGCAGAAGTAGAGCCAAAATGCAATAAAAGTGCTAAACATGTATGAATCGATGTCTACGGAATTCAGGGGATTTCCCTGATCCAACCACTGTCACGTGTGGGCAACGCAGGAAGCAGGCAGGACCCACATGCAGTACTGGCGAGACTCTTTCTGGTGCAGGTAGTTTTATTTACAAAGTCCAAAGTAACAAAACACGAAGAACTAACAGGCATGGAATTCTCTTTGGAACACGAGGAAACACGGAACACGAGGAAACACAGAGTAGGAAACTCACGGACATGAAGATCTAACACAATTACAATGATCAAACACAGTCACAATCACAATGATCCAACCCCGACAGAGTGAGGGAGAGGGGTATATATACACAGGGAACACCAGGTGGCACAAGTGAAGCTAATTAACAACAGGTGAGATGATAAATGATGATGATCAGTGATAAATTAAGTCTAAAGGCTAAAACTGAGACTCAGTGATAATTGGCTGTCAAAATAAGCACTACTGTTGATATGAAACAAAAGGCTCCAGCTTTTTGTAGTGACTATTGTCACCCCCTTTAATCCATTCTGAAAAACAGTAATGTTTTCCCCCAATGTGGCAGAAATAAAAAATATTAAATATTTTTTTTACTCAGGTATTTATTTCCTAAAACAACTACTTGTTATTGTGGCAAACCACTGCACACAATGAAATGTGACCTCTGCTTTTAACCCATCACCAAAGTGAACAGTGGGCAGCTTTAAGCCCCCAGGAGCAGTGTGTGGGGACGAAGCCATCAATGCACCTCAGTAGTAAGTTGGCAGCTGGTAGACTTGAACCTGAAGCCTTTCGAACCAAAGTCTGCTTCCTTAACTACTAAGCCACCACTGCCAGATAGGAAATACGGAATAGCTGTGCAGTATTCCCAGCAGGCAGCTGCCTTCAGGACTATATGTAACCCTGAGTTTGAGGGGTGAGAGACTGGAGAAAGATTTTTCTTTTCTTTTAGTCCCTTTTTTAGGGGTTGCCACATTGAATAATTGATTTCAATTTCACCCTGTTCTCTGCATCTTCTACTCTGACTCCAACTGTCTGCATGTCCTCCCTCACTGCATCCATAAATCCCCTCTTTGTCTCCTACCTGGTAGCTCCATCTCTAGCGCCACATTGCAATCCACTGTCCCTACTTCGCACATCCAAACCATCTCAATCTGGCTTCTTTTCTCCATCCTTGTCACTCCGAAAGAGAATCTTAGCATCTTTAACTCTGCCACCTCCCGCTCCGCCTCCTGTCTTTTGCCTATTGTAGCTGCTACCTACTCTCACTACAGATCTCAATGTCATCTGCAAACAACATAGTCCATGGGGACTCCTGTCTGACCTCATTTGTCAATATGTCCATCACCAAAGCAAACACGTAGGGGCTCAGGGCCGATACTTGATGTAGTCCCACCTCCACCTTGAAGTCCTTCCAACAGCACACCTCACCACTGTTGTACTATTCTCATATATATCCTGAACCAATCTAACATACCGTACTTCTCTGCCACTCCTAAATTCATCATACAAAACCACAGTTCCTCCCTTGGAACTTTGTCATATGCCTTTTCTAAATCTACAAATACACAATGTAGTTCTTTTTGACCTTCTCTGGACTTCTCCATCAGCATCCAAATATTGCATATGTGGTACTCTTTCTAGGCATGAAACCATACTGTTGTTCACAAATCCCAACCTGCCTCAACCTGGCTTCAACTACTCTTTCTCAAATCTTCATGGTATGGCTCATCAACTTTATCCCTCTGTAGTTGTTACTAGAGTTGTCACAATACCAAAATGAGTAACCACGAGACTATACCAGACAAAGTATCACGGTTCCAGGTATTATCACGATACTGCAGCCTTTTTTTAATTATTATTATTTTTATGAACTACAATCCATTTGTATCCAAGGTATAAATAGTTATTAATTACTTATAATGTTGTTTGGTGCATCATAAACATAATACTGGTGAAGACCTAGACTGAAAGAAATATTTTCATGAATAGCCTATTATAAAATTGAAAAAACAAAACAAAAACAAACACTGGCCTTTAAAGGAAAAAGGTATTTGACAATATTGCTTCTTCTCCAACATAGAAGACAAAATACAATTAACAGGAACAGTTTTCCTGTGAAAACTATGTTTGTATGCATTTTCTAGGTGCTTTATACCTTGATATTGTTTAACACTTCATTCCTCTGTCTGTACATGGAGCATATAACCTAATTTAGCCAATAAGAAAATAAACAAGGTATACTAACCTGGTATTCAACATATAAATCTGGGTGACGACACTGCAGGTGTTTTATGAGGTTGGTGTTGCCAACTTTGGCTGCTACAGCTTGGTGGCAGTGCCTGCACAGTGGACGGCCATCGTCTACTGCTTTACCAATTGTGCCTTGCTTAAGACCAAAATAGTTCCAAATGTGACTTTTGGAGTTACATTTTTTGAGAAACAGCCACTCGGTGCTTCTGCCATAGTATGTGTTGTCTCGTGTTTGTGACCGTAAACCGTGTGCATGACGAGACAGCCAATTAGCCTACAGACGGGTGGACCCAGCTTGCGGAAACAGTCTATCATATCCTCAGACGTCACCAATAACAGGCAAACAACCAATCATTCAGCAGCTGTCTAGTTTGGTTGCAGTAGTTGCCATGTGGGTAGGTTTACAAGGGAGTAGTATGCACTGAAAAGCAAGGGAGGAGAGTAGAGGCGACCGCTATGAAGCGGAAACTGGCACCGGTGTTTAGTAATCCACGGTAGTACAGTTGTGTAAAATTTCTAGTATAGTAGGTACCGTTACGATTTGGCACCACAGGGTACAGTGGGTATCGTGCAACTGTAGTTGTTACAACTCTGCAAATCACCTTTCTGGTAAATTGGCCCCAGAAAACTTTTCCCCCACCCATCAGGCAGCTTGTCAGTCTCTAAAATTCTGTTTAACAACTTAGTCAGAAAATCTTCTGCCACTTGTCCTAATCACTTGCATACTTCCACTGGTATGTTGGGACCAACTGACTTTCCGCTCTTTGTCTTTTTCAGGGCTTTTCTTACTTCATCCTAATCTGATCTACCTTCTTCCTAATAGTTTCTGGCTCCTCATTCCCAAGTTTCCTTTTATTTTCCTCATTCAACAACTCCTCAAAGTACTACTTCCATTTTCTGAGGACACCTTTCTCACCTATGATTACGTTCCTTTCTCTGTCCTTAATCCACCTCACCTGCTGCACAACCTTCCCAGCTTGATTTTTCTGTCTCGCCAATCTATACAATTCATTTTCTCCTTCTTTTGTGTCCAAACTCTTATACAACTCCTCATATGCCTTTTGTTTGGCCTTGGCCACTTCCCTCTTCACCTCCCTTGTCCTCTCTTTGTACTCCAGTCTGTTCTCTTCTGTTCTGTCACTGTCTTCTTCGCTAATCTCTTTCTCTGTACACTCTCCTAGACCTCGTCATTCCACCACCAGGTCTCTTTGTCTTCTTTTCTCTGCCCAGAGGACATACCAAGCACCTTCCTACCTGTCTCCCTTATCACCATAGCTGTAGTCTCCCAGTCATCTGGGGTTTCCTCAACACGGCCCAGAACTGTCCTTACTTCTTTCCTGAAGTCTTCACAACATTTCTCTTTCCTTAGTTGAACTTCTTCTCTTCACTGTCTTCCTTTTTTTCACCTCCATCGTCATCGTTTACACTACCAACCAATGTTGTATGACTACACTCTCGCCTGCCACCACCTTACAGTCACTAATCTCCCTCAGATTACCTCTTCTACATAGAATATAATCTATCTGTGTCACCCTGTGTTCCTCTTTCTTTTGGAAATAGGTGTTTACCACGGCCATTTCCATTAGTGGTGTGCGATAGGAAGTGGGCCTGGTGCAGCACGAAATTGGCGATGCACGGCCTATCAAGACACGCCCCTGCTGCCTTCCCATGAGGCACCAGGCTGCTGCAGACAGCGCTATTGACGAGGGTCTTTAAATGTGTCTGGATGAATGCGAGAGCAAGAGGGCGGGGAAGCAGGTAAAAGTGAGAGCACCTTGCCGAGAGTGAGAGTGAACAGAACACGGAGGAGTTGAGCTGATGTGTGAGACCGGGAGTGTTCTGTTGTTTTGGCATGGTTAGGACCGACAGTAACCAAGTTTCATAATCGACCGTTCACTAATGAATGCAGGTTCGTGGAATAACGCCTCACAATTCATTACACGTCCAGTCGGACCCTACACTGGTGTCAGAAATAAAACGGTTAAAGTCTTGCTAACCTGCGCTAGTGCAGCTAGCCTGGACCTGGCTAATTCAGCCTGCAGCTTGGAAGAACAGATAAAAAAGACCGGAGCCCGGCCGAAAATCAAAGAGGAGCCGATGAGCGATGCCTACGCCGGTATGTCGAAGCATGAGGCTGAGTTTAACCGTGCTTAAGAGCATGTTGCCCACATAAGAGTTTCGACTAGGAAGCTGGCTAATGAGGCAACAAAGGAACGTTGGGGCCCGGGCCCCCAGCCCCAAGCTTTTTCCCTCTGCCCCTGTCCCCCACAGCCCGTATGTCAGTTGTTGAACAGTCCCCCGCACCTGACCAGCAGCCCACTGCAGGTGAGGAGGACAGACTGACAGCAGTACGAGAGATATGGAGGCGCAGCTGTGAAAACCTGGAACCCAAGCAGCAGCAGGAGCTGTGGCAGTTATTGCTGGACTTTAAAGACATTTTTGCTCCTATGGAGCATTTTTGCTCCTATGGAGCAAAAATGTCCGCCGACATTCCATACTTGGATGACATACTGGTCCATGGGGGCTCTTTCCATGCAGCCTTAGGGGCCCTGTGGTGGGTTCTACAGAGAATATCAACAGCTGGTCTAAAGCTTCACCCCGACAAGTGCTGCTTCATGAGAAGAGAGCTGGAGTTTCTGGGGCACAGGATTGGGGATGGGCGCGGTGCTGAGTCAGGTAGGGGTAGAGGGGGAGAAAGTGGCATACTTCAGTAAAACTTTCAACAAAGCTGATTGGAGCTTCTGTGTGAAATGGAGAGAACTGCTGGATATCGTGAGGGCAATAAGCCACCTGGTTTTCACTGTCCGAACTGACCACTCTGCCCTCCAGTGGTTAATGTCCTTCAAAGAGCCAGAAGGGCAGATTGCACGCTGGCTGGAAGAACTGGCACCGTACATGTTTCAAGTGGAGTACAGAGCTCGAACTCGCCATGCCAATGCTGACACTATGTCTTGGCGCCCCGTGCTCTAGATGGCTGCAGATACTGTGAAAAAAGAGAGGTCCAGGAGAAAGACTTCTGTGTGGAGGAACAAGGCTCCATGCAGGATGGAGTAGGGTCTGTTTGCAGAGAGACGCAGATGGCTGACTCACCTGAATGGAAAGCACAGAAGGAACAGGATGCTGATCTGCTCCGTGCTGCAGGGGGTGGAGTCAGGACAACAGCTACAGTGGAACGTGGTTGCTGGATACTCTCCTGCCACTAAAGGACTGTTTACAAAGTTTGGGGATCTACGGGTGAATGAGGAAGTGCTCCAGAGAGCCTGTAAGGAGCCAGCTACAGGGGAAGAGAATGGTCCCCAGAGCACTGAGAGAGACAGTGCTGAAAGCCTCTCATAGTACTGCTGGGGCAGGACACTTTGGAGTCTCAAAAACCCTCCGCCGCATCCAGCAGGGTTTCTACTGGGGTCGGATGAGGAGAGATGTCGAAGACTTTTCTTGCCGCTGTGACCTCTGCACAACACACAACGGTCCCCTGGATCGGTCTCATGCCCCACTCCAGCAGCTGGCAGTGGGGTCATCAATAGAGAGGGTGGCGGTAGACATCATGCACCCATTTCCTCGCACAGACAGGGGCAACTGTTATGATTTAGCTGCCATGGATTATTATATTTTATTATGGCCGGAGGCGTATGCCATACCAGACCAGGCAGGGACTGTCGCAGATGCTCTGGTGGAGGGCATGTTTTCCCGGTTTGGAGCAGCTGAGGTCATGCACAGTGACCAATACAGAAACTTCGAGTCAAGTGTGTTTTCTGCTATGTGTGAGCGCATGGGCATAAAAAAGACTCAGACTACTCCTTTACATCCACAGAGAGATGGGCTTGTCGAGCAGTTCAACAGAACCCTGGCAAAACAACTCACCATCCTCACTGAAGAACAGTTGTTTGTTGTTTTGGCGTGGTTATGGCCGACAGTAACCAAGTTTTGTAATCGACCGTTCACTAATAAATGCAGGTTTGTGGAATAATGCCTCACCGCTACAATACATCATATATAACATAATATATAACAAATATATTATTCCATATTTTCCACTGTAGGTCACTCCCATTCTCCCGAAATCCCGTTAGAATTAGAGGACGGTGAATCCAGTTGGAAGACCTCAGTAAATAATAAAAGTGCTGATGGTGGAGGAGGGCTGCTTACTGGAAAAAGGAAGTGGGCCATTTCTGTCACTAATGATGACAGTGTGTGTCACCACTGGGCACTGTGTGTCACTTTGCCACATTCCTCTTGAGGAGCCAACAGACACAGGGACAGGGACTGTCACCAGCCCCAGCCGTCTTCTGGCTGCAGTGAGTTCATGTGCATGTGAGACAGACCATTTGTGTGCTTGTGTCTTCTTAGTAGTGACACAGACTTGTGCTGTATGATGTTCACACACTGACAGTTGTAGAGACCAGTATTCCTAGACCAACAGTCTTCTCTCTCTCTCTCTGTGCATTCTTTCTTGTCCATTTCAATGTTTTATACCCCTACAATTTCCAATTTTTCTGGGGACCCATATTTTAAAAGTCACAAACCTTCGCGCCCCAAGTCAATAGACATTATTCGTACTCTCCTGGGAAACATATATATATATATATATATATGTGTGTGTGTGTGTGTATAAATCTCTCTCTCTCTCTCTCTCTCTTTCTTTCTAATATAAGTTGAGTCTTCACTCCCAGTCTTTCTCCTATGCTTAGTGGCCTTGACACTCTGTCCAATGCCTCGCTCACTGTCCCTCACTGGGTGATTATAAATATATTTGTTTATATCTATTTTTTATGTTTGGATGGGGGAAAAAGTAATAGTATATTTCTGGGGGGCTGGAACGAATTGATTGGCTTTTAGTTATTATTAATATGAAATTAAATATAATTTTTAATCAGAAAATCTGATTAAACTTGTATCTCACCATCCCACTGTATGTATGTATATATATATATATATATATATATATATACACACACAATATATATACACAGTGGGACCGTCCATGTTTATATAAATGTGTGTATATATATATATAAATATATATATATATACACACACTCACATATAGATACATATACGTGGGTGTACAGTGAAACCTCAAGATACGAGCATAATTCGTTCCAGGACTGAGCTTATAACGCGAGGTGCTTGTATCTCTTAATATGTTTTACCATAAGACATAATAGAAAAAAAAGTAATCAGTTGCAGCCCTCTAAAAAAAGAGTTAAAAACATGTTTTTTATTGCTATAGAGACATACACACACAAAAAACAATATAGTATATAAGGATTGCTGTCATATAAAATGTCTTGAGACAGACGATACAGTAGCATGTGCGGCGTTGAAGGAGGAGGAGGGAGGGAGGGAAGGAGGGATGAAAGAGAATTGAACCGTACGAAGACACTTGATTCCGTAGCGTACCTTACACGTACAGTCCATAACTTAACTTACGTTTTTTTTACTTTTCTGTTTTTATTTTTATTTTTTGTTTTTTTTTCGATTTGTCCATCCATCATCCTCTGTTTATGGGTAGCGGTGGAAACAGTTGGAGCAGGTCCGCCCAGACTTCCATCTCCCTAGACTTCCTCCAGCTCTTCTGGGGGGATTCTGAGGTGTTCCCAGGACAGCCGAGCGACGTAGTCGCTCCAGTGTGTCCTGGGTCTCCTCCTTTTTCGATTTGTATACTTTCTTTAGCGGCCACCACACTTATTTTTATCGACAATTTCATGCTTTATTTCCATGGTCATTGTGTGTTTCTTCTCACTACCATTCTTACCAACTGTCAGTGTGCAGGCAAAACCTTCTCTGTCTGCCCTCTTCAATCTGTTGCAACACACACATAGACACACACAGAAAATCACAAGTCAGCCTCAAATCTTTCTCAGTCCTCCCACACATTCTCACACCCAGCACATATACATGCGCAAACACCCAAATAGACACAACACACACCTGTGCACACACCACCAGCCCACTCCTACACATGTCCACTGTCCAAGTATCTCAATGTATTACACCTCACGTGTGTGAATGTGTGCCTTTTGGAGCCTGACTATAACAATAACAACGATCTTGGTGATGAGATCGTTAAAGAGTGAGTATTTGTTGTATATGAATATATATGTATAAACCAGCCACTAGGGTACACAAGGGTACACAAGCTATTGCTATAATGATATAGTCGTTCGCGAGTGATTCGTTCAAAATGAACGAATCTTTCATATGACCCATGACTCCCAAGTCATATGTAAGATTTGTTCATTTTGAACTCACAAATCACTCACTATGAATCACACTCTGCAAACTAATCACTTACTGCGAACTAATCACTCTCTGCAAACTAATCTTTCACTGCGAACTAATCTTTCATTGCAAACGAATCACTCTTTGTGAACTAATCTTTTGCTGTGAACTAATCTTTCACTATGAACAAATCACTCCCTGTGAACTAATCTTTCGCTATGAACTAATCTTTCGCTATGAACGAATCACTCTCTGTGAACTAATCTTTCGTTGTGAACATTCGTTCTCGCAGATTCGTTTCATTTGTCACATGACAGAGAGCTTAGGTCTCTTCTTCTTCTATTGTGGTGTGTTTTTATTTCTTAGCTTTTCACATGGTTTTAATTGCTTATGGCAGGGGTGTCAAACTCATTTTCACTAGGGGCCACCTCAGGAGTCCCCAACCCGCAGTTCACAGACCACTGCCAGTTCTTAGGTCATTTGGTACCAGGCCGCAGTGGGACACAGTGAAAAAATGTACTTACTTTTTACTAATTTACTTAATTCAAAGAAAATCCAGTCATATCCATTTACTTTTTTTATTTAAGATTATCTGGCAATACTTTAAAATACGCCATTCAGACATTGATACGAACAGAATAGAGTTTAAAATATGTTTTATTTTGAAAATTTAATGATCCTTCAATGCTCAGTACATAGCTACTTGTCTGTAGTAACAGGTGGTACTGGCTGACCAGTCCTTGAAACAAAAAAGGTTGGGGACCACTGGTATAGATGTAACTTCTCCATAACAGACTGATACATGTTTCTGCAACAGATTATTATTTATTCACGCTACAAATATTGTTCATAGCTGTGTAATAAAAAAAACTTTAATGACTTAAGTTAGGGAACTGCTGCATTTTAGTCTCCTGCGGGACACACAAAACAGCTTGGAGGGCCGCATTTGGCCCCTGGGCCTTGAGTTTGACACATGTGGCTTATGGCATTTTGTGTACTTTGTAAACTTTGTCAGCGGAAGCAAACCATGTTGCCTTCAGTATTTGTCGGAGAACTGCAGCCTTCTTTACAACGCCCACAATAGGGCTAAAGCGCCACCTGCTGTAAAACGAATGAAATGATTAGTTCAAGATTCATTCATGACTTGTTCATTTGACTTTTTGAGAGTCAAAGATTTGAATCAGTAAAAAGAGTCGGTCTTGCCATCACTACAAAAAGAAGAGGATCAACATGAACATCATACAGTGCTATGCCCCAATTAACGAGAACTTTTACGACCGACTACAGGCTGTCCTGCAGAGTCTACTAGAGAGAGACATCACCATTCTCATTGGAGAACTCAACGCCAAGATCAGTAGCGACAACACCGTCTACGAGGAGGTCATGGGGCGACAAGGACTGTTTGAGATGAACAACAATGGAGGGAGATTTGCCGACCTGTGGGCCGCAAACAACCTAGTCAACGGCTGCAGGATCTTCCCTCATCGAAGAATCCACAAAGTGACTTGGGTATCACCGGACCTGTCTACTGAGAACCAGATAGACCACGTGTGCATCACATGCAAGTTCCGGAGATCCCTACAAGATGTTTGCACCAGGAGAGGAGCCGGCGCTGGGTCAGATCACCATCTTGTCGTGGCCCATCTGAAGCTGAAGCTGAAGAAGACCTGGACAGGAGAAGCAGGACAGCGCCAAAAGTACAACACCTCACTTCTCAAGGAACCAGCCAAAAGTGAAGAGTTCAAGCTTGCCCTTAATAACAAGTTCCAAGTTCTGCAAGAGCTGCTTGAAGAGAAAATTATTGAGAGCTAGAAAACAATAAGGGAAGCAGTGACCACCGCCTGCCAGGAAGTTTTGGGTCCCAGAAAGACCAACCAAAACCAAAAGGAATGGATCTCAGCAAACTCCCTAAAAAAGATTCAGACGAGGAAAGAGAACAACAGCAGACCTGAACAACTGTCGCACCCGAACGGAATAGGTCAAAGACGCCAGAAGAAGCATCAAGGCAGACAAGAAATCCGTCATCAACTCACTGGCTACTGCGGCAGCTCAACCCGGAAACATGAAAGACCTTTATGACACCACCAGGAATCTGTATGGAAACTTTAGCAGACCAGAGAGGCCCATGAAGGACAAACAGGGAAACAGCATCACGGGAGAGGAAGAACAATGAGGAAGACGGATGGAAGACTTTGAAGAGCTTTGAGGAGCTGTTTAATTAGCCCTCCAGAAATACCACCTGCAGATGAGGACCTAGACATAGACTGCAACAGTGGACTTTCTCCACCCACTTTTCAAGAACATTTGGGAAGGAGACAAGATTCCAAAAGAATGGGAGGAGAGCCACCTTATCAAACTACGTACCTAAGAAAAGGGACCTCAGCAACTGCAGCAACTACAGAGGAATTACTCTGCTATCCATTCCAAGCAAGGTTTTCAACAGACTCATCCTCAACAGAATGAAAGACGCAGTAGACACAGCTACAGGACCAACAGGCTGGCTACCAAAAGGAACGATCTTGCAGACCAGATCTGCCCCCTGAGGATAATCTTGGAGCAGTCCTTGGAATGGAACTCCCCTCTTTACGTCAATTTCATCGACTTCGAGAAAGTGTTCGACAGTGTAGACAGAGGAACCCTGTGTAAACTGCTGAGACACTATGGCGTTCCAGAGAAGGTCACCAACATTATCAAAAACTCAGAGTAGTCCATGGTCAGCACCTCACGGACACCTTCCAAGTGAGAACAGGGGTGAGACAAGGATGCTTGCTGTCCCCGATAGTGTTCCTGCTAGCAATGGACTGGGTGACGAAGACCTCATTGTCAGAACGACAGAACGGAATGCAGTGGACGCGGTGGAAACGGTTGGACGACCTGGATTTTGCTGACGACCACGCTCTACTTTCCCACACCCAACAGCAAATGCAAAACAAGACCACAGCAGTTGCAGAGACATTGATTGATTGATTGATTCTTTAATGACCACACTGCAGCCAGGTGGAATTTGTTTTCAGTACAAACAGTATGTAACATGTAACATATAACATATAGCATAAGACTGGGGGAACAGATTGAGACAGTAAGGATATGCATACAGACAAACAATTCTCAATTCGTGATCTATGATTATCTGCTGGAGTTCAGAAGTTGTATGGCAGCGGGGATAAAGCTGTTTTTAAAATGTGTTGTTCTGGTGGCAATTGTCCCGTAGCGCCTTCTGGAGGGCAGAAGCTGAAATGTATAGTGTGCAGGGTGAGTGGGGTATGAGATGATGACATCAGCACAGGTGGGCCTGAACATCCATAGAGAAAACACCAAGACCTTGAGAGTCAACGCCATCAGACTTGAACGAGATGCACTAGAAGAAGTGGATAATTTGACCTACCTCGGATCATCATCGATAAGCATGGAGGAACAGACGCTGACGTAAAGGCCAGAATAGGCAGAGCAAGAGCAGCCTTCGTCAAGCTAAGGAACATCTGGAAGTCTGGAAGCTACTCAGTCTACACCAAGATCAGACTCTTCAATTCCAACGTGAAGTCAGTTCTCCTGTACGGAGCTAAAACCTGGAAGTCCACATTGGCAACCACCAAAAACATCCAAACATTCATCCACACCTGCTTACGACGGATTCTTCACATCCACTGGCCCAAAACCATTAGGAATCAAGACCTTTGGTAGCAGATCAAACAACAGCCGATGGATGAAACAATCCTCCAGAGACGCTGGAGATGGCTTGGACATTCTCTGCGAAGGTCGCCCTTCAACACCACAAGGCAAGCACTGACGTGGAACCCCCAAGCCAAGAGGAAGCAAGGCAGGCCAAAAAATATCTGGTACCGTGACCTTGATGCCGACCGAAAGAAGACAGGCTACACTTGGGAACAGCTTGAGAGACTGGCACAGGATAGAGATGCCTGGAGGACCCTTGTAGGCGGCCTATGCCCCAGGAGGGGTAGCAGGCATAATGAATTAGGGGAAGGGAACTGTGGTGATGAGGAAGTGATGGGCAGGTTTGGCATTAGGGATACAAACATGGAAGGACAGGCAATGGTAGATTACGCAAAGAGAATGGAAATGGCTGTGGTAAACACACACAAACAAAAAGAAAGAGGAACACAGGCTGACTTACAAGAGTGGAGGCAGGTCTACACAGATAGATTAAATTCTAAGGGATATTACAGACTGTAAGGTGGTGGCAGGTAAGAGTTTAGTCAAACAACATTGGATGGTACTATGCAGGTGAAAAAAGGAAAGAAGACAGCAAAAGATCAAGTGGTGGGAATTAAGGAAAGATAAATGTTGTGAAGACTTCAGGAAGGAAGTATGGGCAGTTCTGGGCCGTGATGAAGAATTTCAAGATGACTGGGAGACTAAAGCTCTGATGATTAAGGACAGAGATGGGAATGTAATCACAAGTGAGGTAAGTGTGTTGAAAGATGGAAGGAGGACTTTAAGGAGTTGTTGAATGAGGAAAATGAAAGGGAACATAGGAACGAGGAGCCAGAAACTATTAGGAAGAAGGTAGATCAGATTATAAAGGATGAAGTACTTAAAGCCCTGAAGAGAATGAAGAGTGGAAAGTCAGTTGGTCCCGATGACATACCAATGGAGTGCTTAGTGCTAACAGTGGTGAGGTGTGCTGTTGGAAGGACTGAAGACTTCAAGGTGAAGGTGGGACTACATCAAGTATTGGCCCTGAGTCCCTTCTTGTTTGCTTTGGTGATGGACAGATTGACAGATGAGGTCAGACAGGAGTCCCCGTGGACCATATTGTTTGCAGATGACATTGTGATCTGCAAACAATATGCAAACAAGACAGAGTACGTGTGTAAACGAAAGGGAGAACAGTGAAATAGTGAGGTTACAAGGAGCAGAGGTGGTGAAGGTGCAGGAGTTTAGGTACTTAGGATCAACTGTTCAGAGCAGAGGAGACTGTGGAAGAGAGGTGAAGAATAGAGTGCAGGCAGGATGGAACAGCTGGAGAAAAGTGTCAGGAGTGATCTTTGATAGAAGAGTGTCAGCTAAGGTGAAATGAAAGGTTTACAGGTCGGTGATGAGACCAGCCATGATGAAATAAAAGGCCATGAAGGAAATACAAAAATGCAGTTTCTAAATGATGATTTTATTTAACAAGAGGAAAAAAAAATACAAACCTATCTGGCTCTATGTAAAAAAGTAATTGCAGTATTTGCCAATCAGTGTTCAGAAGTTGCGCGAGAACACCACATGGCTGTAAACGGTTAAGGTACTGACCATTGAAGTGTGTGTGTAAAAAAATGTATTTAAGCTTTGAGCACTGTGTTCCTCAGTGCATTTCTGAATGTAACCATTGTTCTACACTCCTTGCTGCAAGTAAAACTTTTAAAATTTGAGATCTCGTATTTGATCCTCGATTTTTATTTGATTCTTTGTGTGTTAGGAAACTGGGGTATGAACTAACAGCATATTTTACAGTTCTATCTAAAAGTTTCCTGACATAACTTGGTCCTTCGAGCCGGATCGACAAAATCCAAGACATCGTTGAAAAACCGGGAGGTCATCGCAAAAATCCATGCATGGTCTGAGTTTCCATGGATCCAGCGGTGGTTGGTGACGTTGATCCTGAGATAAAGAATTACAGTGAAGTGAGTGTAATACATGCAAAGTGTGTGAATGGTTGAAAAACCGTGACTGAAGAAAGTCAAAAATAGAATAGTAGGTCCTGAAAAAGGTAATGGTGTCTGATGCGAGGTCAGAGACCGTTCAGACTTTCCTACTAAAACTAAAAGTGTCTAATGTGAGGTCAGGGACCGTTTAGACGTAAATCTATTAGTGTCTGAT
>NW_007585184.1:0-313 GCF_000523025.1 Cynoglossus semilaevis | reverse complement strand
GTTACAAGGAGCAGAGGTGGTGAAGGTGCAGGAGTTTAGGTACTTAGGATCAACTGTTCAGAGCAGAGGAGACTGTGGAAGAGAGGTGAAGAATAGAGTGCAGGCAGGATGGAACAGCTGGAGAAAAGTGTCAGGAGTGATCTTTGATAGAAGAGTGTCAGCTAAGGTGAAATGAAAGGTTTACAGGTCGGTGATGAGACCAGCCATGATGAAATAAAAGGCCATGAAGGAAATACAAAAATGCAGTTTCTAAATGATGATTTTATTTAACAAGAGGAAAAAAAAATACAAACCTATCTGGCTCTATGTAAAA
>NW_007585183.1:23382-23588 GCF_000523025.1 Cynoglossus semilaevis | reverse complement strand
AGACCAGAAACGGACCAGAACAGAAACAGACCAGACCAGACCAGTTCATTAGAATCATGTTTTTTTTTTGTTTTTTTTTTAAACTCTTTTTAAACCCTGTGACATCACACACCTGCTGTGATCTGATAGGTTCCTGCAAATTTTTATTTTTTTTTATGCCCCAAAACCTTGAAAACCTGAATTCTTTTTTTTTTTTTTTTTTTTTT
>NW_007585183.1:22595-23274 GCF_000523025.1 Cynoglossus semilaevis | reverse complement strand
CTGCTCCTCTTCCATCTCTGTGCCCTGCAATTACACTGTTTGCGTTGGGTGGAGCTGCTGTTGCTGCGGTTGCCGCAGTGACGACAACGCACAAACAGTCGGAAGAAAAGAAAAAAAAAAAAAAAAAACGTGAAGAAAAAAAAAACCGTGAAGAAGAAAAAAAAAAAACCGTGAAAAAAAAAAAAAACGTTAGAAAAAAAAAAAAAATTTAATGGACAGAAACAGTGCCCCCCAGTGGTACTACCTGGTATCGCTCGGTTCACCCGTTCACCGTCCGTCTGTCACCACACTGATTCATTCTGCAGCCGACGGCTCCCTCTACCTGTTTGACCTCGGTATGACGAACTGGTCTTTCTGCTTTTTTTTTTTTTTTTTAAATATTTCAAGATGTTCCGTGTACGAAGTTTCACGCGGCGGTGAATTGACGATAATTCGGTTTCTCTGAAATTGTTTTCTCGGTGTTTTTGTTCCTTTTTGTTGTTGTTGTTGCTCGTCTGTAAAAAAAACAAACACAGGTTGAACCCCAACTACCAACTACTACCTCCCGACCTGGTCTATCTGGCTCCATCTGGTGTCCAAACCAGGGAAGTGCAGGTTGGATTCATATTGAATCATTGATTATTAATCATTCATCAGACCGGAAAAGGGGGGAGGGGGGGTGTTTTTGGGTGAGGGAGGG
>NW_007585183.1:20676-22382 GCF_000523025.1 Cynoglossus semilaevis | reverse complement strand
AGTGAGTGAGAGTCTGTGTGTTCAGTCTCTCCAGTGCAGCGCTCCGAGTCGGACCGATCTGCGCCGCCGTCTGGAAACTGGACGTATACCGTATACCGTATACCGCAGGATCCACAGGATGACCCCCGGACCCGGACCCCGACCCGGACCGCTGAGGCTCCTCTGGTTGGTCCTCCTGGGTCTCGGCCTCTGCCTCTGTCTGACGCCGGGCTCCGACGCCAAGAAAGCCGCCAAGGCGCCGCGCTGCCCGTCCACCTGCTCCTGCACCAGAGACAGTGCCTTCTGCGTGGACACCAAGGCCGTCCCCAAGATCTTCCCACCGGGAATCATCTCTCTGTGAGTTGAGTGGACACGGGGACATGGGGTCTGTGGTCTGTGATTTTTCCCAGCATGCCTCAGTGGCATCAGTGCCGGCTGGTGCTGGTGACTGTGTCGCTGATGTCACTCTTTGTTATGTAACGAGGTTTGAATCTGCGTGGACGGAGAGTCGGAGGTCGAAGGCCCAGGGGGGGTGGGGGGTTCACAGAGGTCAGAGGTCGGAGGTTAGGGGGGCTGGGGGTTTTGGGGGTTTCACAGAGGTCAGAGGTTAGGGGGGCTGGGGGTTTCACAGAGGTCAGAGGTTAGGGGGGCTGGGGGTTTCACAGAGGTCAGAGGTCTGGGGTTCTCAGAGGTCAGAGGTCAGAGGTCTGGGGTTCTCAGAGGTCAGAGGTTCACAGAGGTCAGAGGTCAGGGGTTCACAGAAATCTGGGGTTCACAGAGGTCAGAGACCAGGGTCTGGAGTTCACAGAGGTCAGAGGTCAGGGTCTGCGGTTGACAGGTGTCAGAGACCAGGGTCTGGGGTTTCTCAGAGGTCAGAGGTCAAAGGTCTGGGGTTCAGACTGAACGCCTTCTTCACCTGAAGCTCATTGGTCGACGGCCTCGGTCAGTTTCCTCCTGGTACCGACCCCGTCCGTCCGACGTGTCCTCACTTCCTGTACCACAGGAGGTGAGGACGTGGGGGAGGAAGTTGGTGCGTGGCCCACTTTTCCCAGGATTCATTTCTCCGACGTTGGAGAAACAGAAACGCCGTTCGCTGCAGTCGACCCTGAGAACGGTTCAAATCCAAACGAGAAAGTTAGAAACTGTCCAGTGGTTAGCTAGCTAGCTAGTTAGTTAGCTAGCTGGTTAGTTCGCTACTTAGTTAGCTAGCTAGTTGGTTAGCTAGTTTGTTAGCGAGTTTATTAGTTCGTTGTTAGTTAGCTAGTTAGCTAGCTAGCTAGTTAGTTGGTTAGTTAGTTAGTTAGTTAGCTAGCTAGCTAGTTAGTTGGTTAGTTAGTTAGTTAGTTAGCTAGCTAGCTAGTTAGTTGGTTCATTTGATGTTTGTTCGTTAGTTCGATGTTTGTTCGTTCGTTCAATGTTTGTTTGTCAGTTCGTTCGTTTGTTCGTTCGTTCAATGTTTGTTCGTTCGTTAGTTCGATGTTTGTTCGTTAGTTTGTTCGTTCGATGTTAGTTTGTTAGTTTGTTCGTTCAATGTTTGTTCGTTCAATGTTTGTTCGTCAGTTTTTTCGTCCGATGTTTGTTCGTTAGTTTGTTAGTTTGTTCGTTCGATGTTTGTTCGTTAGTTTGATGTTTGTTCGTTTGTTCGTTCGTTCGTTCAATGTTTGTTTGTTTGTTAGTTCGTTCATTCGTTCGTTCATTCCTTTGTTTCTTCGTTCGATGTTCATTTG
>NW_007585183.1:10676-15676 GCF_000523025.1 Cynoglossus semilaevis | reverse complement strand
GGGAGCTGCCGGACGTGCAGATGGTCAAGCACTTTTGGGTGAGGAACGTGCTCTACCTCTGCCTCACCCGCTTCATCGGCGACTCCAAGATCCTGCGGTGGGACGGCCAGCGCTACGCCGAGATCCAGACGCTGCCGTCCCGGGGCTCCATGACCGTGTACCCGTTCAGCGTCGGCGTCCGTCATTACCTCGTCCTGGGGAGCGACTTCTCCTTCTCCAGGGTGTACCAGTGGGACGACCTGACCCAGCGCTTCCGGCTGTTCCAGGAGCTCAACATGAGGGCGCCGCGCGCCTTCAGCCTGGTGTCCGTGGACAACAAGGACATCCTGCTGGCGGCCACCTTCAAAGGCAACACGGTGGCGTACCAGCACCTGCTGGTGGATCTTAGCGCCTAAGTGAAAATGACCGATCCGTTAGCGCACTCTCCCTGAGAATGTGGATGGAAATCATTCAACGTCACTAACAGCCAATCACAGTCCTCGATTGTTAGTTTGCCTGGACTCGATTGGACCAGATGTGTCCATCCCCCCCACCTCCTCCGTCCTCCCACTGGGTCGTGGACTGGTCCTGGGCCACAAAGAAACAATGAAAAAACAGATTATTTGCATGTTACTGAAGGACTGAGAACAAAAAAAAACAACAACAAACTCTTATTTTGAAAGTCAGCCGCTGCAGGAAATGTTGATTTTTTTTAAGTTAAAAATTAAAAGTGAAAAACTCAGGAAAACTGGTTTGAAAAACCACCGTTACATATTAAATATTCATTACTCACCTGAAAATGCACGTTTAACTTCTTCACTGAAATGAAAATGTTAAAAAAAAAAAAAAAAAAATTCAAAAATAACAGTTTAATGACGTCATGGTTTTTGAGACTTATTTTGGATTTGAACGTTTGTTCCGCAACATTAACATATTCTGTTATAAAACTGAGGGAGAGACAAAGATGTGAATAAATATGTTCTGTTTCACACACCGACATGAATAAACGTGAAACAACAAAAATTTAAGAAACGTCTGTTCGTTGTTTCCGTCTTCAACCAACATTTATTCGAATAGAAAAACGTTGCTAATTAGAGTTAGCTAACGTGTTTCTTAAGTTTGCTAATAAAGTTGTTAATACGGTATGAGATTCACGACGAACGAAATTCAAAGTTATATATAAATAAATAAATAAATAAATATACCGTTTATTTATTTATTTACATGTACGTATTTACGTCGAAATCTTATTTTTCTTAAAAGAATTTAGATCGAAACGCCCCTCACGTCACTTCCGCTCCACGCGCCGGAAGCGGTAAGCGTCACTCTCTGCTCTGTTGACATCCGCCGCTGACAGTGAAAACAAAGTTGAAACTGCTTTTGTTCCTGCCTCAGTTATGTCTTCTGTTTCACACACCGACATGAATAAACGTGAAACAAAAAAATTTAAGAAACGTCCGTTCGTTGTTTCCGTCCTCAACCAACATTTATTCGAATAGAAAAACGTTGCTAATTAGAGTTAGCTAACGTGTTTCTTAAGTTCGCTATTAAAGTTGTTAATACGGTATAATATTCACGAACTTACTCCAAAGTTATATATAAATAAATATACAGTATTTATTTTTTTATTTACATGTACGTATTTACGTCGAAATCTTATTTTTCTTAAAAGAATTTAGATCGAAACGCCCCTCACGTCACTTCCGCTCCACGCGCCGGAAGCGGTAAGCGTCACTCTCTGCTCTGTTGACATCCGCCGCTGACAGCGAAACAAAAAGTTGAAACTGCTTTTGTTCCTGCCTCAGTTATGTCTTCTGTTTCACACACCGACATGAATAAACGTGAAACAAAAAAAATTAAGAAACGTCTGTTCGTTGTTTCCGTCCTCAACCAACATTTATTCGAATAGAAAAACGTTGCTAATTAGAGTTAGCTAACGTGTTTCTTAAGTTCGCTATTAAAGCTGTTAATACGGTATAATATTCACGAACTTACTCCAAAGTTATATATAAATAAATATACAGTATTTATTTTTTTATTTACATGTACGTATTTACATCGACATTTTATTTTTCTTAAAATAATTTAGATCGAAACGCCCCTCACGTCACTTCCGCTCCACGCGCCGGAAGCGGTAAGCGTCACTCTCTGCTCTGTTGACATCCGCCGCTGACAGTGAAAACAAAAGTTGAAACTGCTGTTGTTCCTGTGACAAATGTTTTATTTTTCAACCACGGTTACATTCAAACACTTCTTGTAGAAATAAATTTATTTATATTTCCGGTAACGACTTGTTACTTGTCCCTGCAGTACGACGCGGACGCGCAGACATGTAGGTTTCTGCTAGCGCCGCTAAGCTAACTGTATCGACGTCGGTAGCGCCGTCCGTTGGTCAGTACCGTCGACTCGTAAAAGTATTGTTGTTGTTGTTGTTTTTTTTTATTTAAAAACAAGATGTCGGACTCTGTCGGGATAACGCTGCCTCCGGACTGGGACGACGACGAGCGCATGAACTTCATGTTCTCCGACTTCAAGGAGAACCGAGACGTAAACGCGAGCGAGTGGGACAGTAAGATGGACTTCTGGACGGCGCTCGTCCTCCGCAGCTGCAGGGAGCGACGCACCGTGTGCGTCAGCCTGCAGGAGCTGAACAAAACCTTCAGGCGGAAGGAGAAGTCCCCGCTGGGCCTGGCCACGGTCGTCCAGTCCATGGTCAGGTCAGTGTCCACGTCCCCCCGGGACTCACGGGGGGACTTTTTAGTTCAGTGTTTTCAATGATCAGAGAGGAGGGGCGGGGGGGGGAAAGCTAAAGCTAGCCTGTTAGCCCAGAATCGACCGTTTGATTGATGAATAGTCTAATAATCGTAGTAGAAAATACATTCTCTTCACAGGCGCAATAATGATCTCTGGCTGCATTACTAAGACTATCCAGCAGGGGGCAGTGTTGACATTTCCTCGCCCCCCTCCTCTTGTGGCAGGTGCGGGAAGATCCAGAGGGAGTCGGAGTTTGCAGTGGACTGCGGCTGGTTGTCCTGGGCCATGGGCCTCCTGCTGGTCAAACCTCTGAAGTGGACCTTGTCCTCCCTGCTGGGCAGCGGACAGCTCCCCCTGCAGGAGTCCTTTGTTGTCCACGAACTCGTGAAGGTCTGTGTTTAACGTTAGCGTCAGGAAAAAAAAAAACAAAAAAAAAAAAACACGGTACAACTCCGTCGACGACGTCGTTACAGAATCACGTGACACGGTGAAAACCAAAATGAGTCGGTACGAGGCTAATGCTAACACTAGCGAACTCACGAAAATCGTACGCTGTAAACTCAGATTATAACAACCCAAAAAAATTACGATTATTTTTTTTTTTTTACAGGAAAAAGCAGCCGAGCTGCTGCGGGCGTACGGAAAGAGCGAGTTCTCCCGACGCGCCGTCCTTTCGTTCAGCGAGGTTCGCGGCCTGTCCTCGGACGTCTGCGCCGATGAGAGCACGCTGTGCATGGCTCTGCTGCAGCTGCAGAGGGAGAAGAGAGCGACGGTGGCGCTGCACGAGGGCGAGAAGGTGGGAAGAGAACGATCCCGTGCAAAAAAAAAAAAAAAAACTCCCGAAAAAGATTAAAGATTAAAAAAGTTGTCTTCCTCCCAGATTGTCAAGTTCGGCCAGCGCGGCTCGGTGTCTCCGGTCAACGACGTGGACGTCGGGATATACCAGCTGCAGCAGAGTGAGAAGCTGCTGGAGGACCAGGTGAAGAAACTAGGCCTGGAGGCAGACAGGTACGCAACCCTCGCTCCGGTCACTGCGGATGAAATTTTGAAAAAAATTTTTTTTTTTTTCTTCTCACGAATCACGTTACGTTCTGTCTGAGCAGGTGCAGAGACGAGGTGAGGTTTCTGCTGCGAGAAGGGAAGAAATCACAGGTGGGTACTGGTTCACCTCGGTCACTGGTTCACCTCAGTCACCGGTTCACCTCAGTCACCGGTTCACCTCTGATACACCTCGGTCACCGGTTCGCCTCTGGTACGCCTCGGTCACTGGTCTACCTCGGTCACTGGTTCACCTCGTTCACTGGTTCTCCTCGGTCTCTGGTTCACCTCGGTCCCCGGTCCGCCTCGGTCTCCGGTTCACCTCGGTCCCCGGTTCGCCTCTGATTCCCCTCGGTCACCGGTTCACCTCTGATACACCTCGGTCACCGGTTCGCCTCTGGTTCGCCTCGGTCACCGGTTCACCTCTGATTCACCTCGGTCACCGGTTCGCCTCTGGTTCGCCTCGGTCACTGGTTGGCCTCGGTCACCGGTTCGCCTCTGGTTCCCCTCAAGTCACCGGTTCACCTCGAGTCGCCGGTTCACCTCTGGTTCCCCTCGGTCACCGGTTCCCCTCGAGTCACTGGTTCACCTCGTTCACTGGTTCTCCTCGGTCTCTGGTTCACCTCGGTCCCCGGTTCGCCTCTGATTCCCCTCGGTCACCGGTTCACCTCTGATACACCTCGGTCACCGGTTCCCCTCGGTCACCGGTTCGCCTCTGGTTCGCCTCGGTCACCGGTTCGCCTCTGGTTCGCCTCGGTCACCGGTTCGCCTCTGATACACCTCGGTCACCGGTTCGCCTCTGGTTCGCCTCGGTCACCGGTTCGCCTCTGGTTCGCCTCGGTCACCGGTTCACCTCTGATACACCTCGGTCACCGGTTCGCCTCTGGTTCGCCTCGGTCACTGGTTCACCTCGGTCGCAGGTTCACCTCGGTCACCAGTTCACCTCTGGTTCCCCTCGGTCACCGCTCCGCCTCTGATTCACCTCGGTCACCGGTTCACCTCAGTCACCTCTGGTTCACCTCAGTCACCTCTGGTTCACCTCTGGCTCACCTCGGTCACTGACCGTTTTTTTGGTTTTTTGTCGTTGGATCCACAGGCGCTGAGGAGTCTGAGAGGCTGCAAGAGGTTAGAGAAGAGGAGCGACAACCTGTCCTCCAACCTGGAGACCATCAGAGGAATCCTGGACAGGATCGCCCAGTCTGAGACCGATAAGATGGTCTGGACCCTTA
>NW_007585183.1:5997-10574 GCF_000523025.1 Cynoglossus semilaevis | reverse complement strand
TTACCCCTCCTTGTTGACCTTTACCCTGTTGCCATTTCCTAAAGTGTGTGCTGAACTTTTTTTTTTTGCAGGTCATACAGGCCTACCAGGCCGGAGTGTCCGCCCTCAAGGTGGCGCTGAAGGACGTGACGGTGGAGCGGGCCGAGAACCTGGTGGATCAGATTCAGGAGGTGTTTTTTTTTTTTTTTCCCAAGCGTCAAGTGGATATTCGGCGTCCGGATACTTCATTCCTGTCTTTTTTTTTCTTTTTTTTTTTTTTTAACCAGTTGTGCGACACCCAGGACGAGGTGAACCAGACTTTGTCCAGCGGAGTCAGCGGCACAGGTAAACGCATCATAACGAAAAAAAAAAAAAAAAAGAAAAAAAAAGACAGGAATGAAGTATCGATACGCCGAATATCCCCTTGGCGCTTGGGAAAAAAAAAAAAAAATAAATAAATAAATTTTTTTTTTTTTTTTCCCAAGCGTCAAGGGGATATTCGGCGTATCGATACTTCATTCCTGTCTTTTTTTTTCTTTTTTTTCCCAAGCGCCAAGGGGATATTCGGCGTATCGAAACTTCTTTCCTTTTTTTTTTTTTTTCCCAAGCGTCAAGGGGATATTCGGCGTATCGAAACTTCTTTCCTTTTTTTTTTTTTTTCGTTATGATGCGTTTACCTGGGCCGCTGACTCCGCTGGACAAAGTCTGGTTCACCTCGTCCTGGGTGTCGCACAACTGGTTAAAAAAAAAAACAAAATTCGAAAAAACTCGCATCTATACATTTTCGTCATCATTTCCTCCAGATGTGGACATGGACGATTTGGAGGACGAGCTGAACTCACTGCTGGAGGAGTCGAACCCGGACGCCGCGTCAGGTCTGCCCGCTGTTCCGACCGCTCCGCTGTTACCCTCCGGGGGGCGGGGCCTTTCGGCGGACGGTCTGCTCAGCTCTCTGCCCGCGGTGCCTCAAGGTCTGGTGGAACAGTTGGACCGGTTGACGCTCACGCCGTCAGGTGGGTGACTTCGACAAGTCTGCGCCGTTAATAATGACAGTGTCCAGTATTTTACGCGAAGTAACGCGGACCCTTTTTTTTTTCTCTTCACTCAGGTGTCCAACCCGCGAACGCGTCGTCGAAGAAATTAGAACCTGCGTAGTGTCAAGGTCGCAAAGGTGAAAGGTCGACAGGGGACGCGTGTCCGCGAGTAAGTTAAGGTGAAAGGTCGACAGGGGACGCGTGCATTGGGAAACTCTGAACGCACAGAGTAAGTTTAAAAAAAAAAAAACGTCATCAGTCCGAGGTCGCGATGAGCGCGGGAACCAAAAAAAACAGTTTGGATTCGTTTGAAAATACATTTTATAATTTTGAACATGTGCCAAATGGTCAAAAACCACTATATCGGTATGAAGGTCTGGTGTTGTATCGCGATGTAACCGTTTTCTCAAAATAAAGTTTATTTTAATCACTGCGTCGTTCACCGCATTTTTTGTTAGCAAGTAATAAAGTGGAGGGAAAAATAAATGTGTATATATTTACATACTATATATATATACATATACATAGAGGTGGGTAGCGTAGCCAAAAATTGTACTCGAGTAAAAGTACTCTTACCTCAGAATAATATTAATCAAGTAGAAGTCAAAAAAGTAGCCATTCAGAAATTTACTTGAGAAGAGTAAAAAAGTACTTGGTTTAAAAAAAAAACTACTTAAGTACTAAGTAACTCTTGAGTAACATCTGATTTATTTATAACTGGACGAGTAAAAAGCTCGGTGTAGCCTAATGTAATGGAGTAAGAGTACTGTTACTTCATAAATCTACTCAAGTACAAAGTAAAAAGTATAGTGATTTAAAACTGCTCTTAGAAGTTTTTTAGTTTGAGAAACTGACTCAAGTAAATGTAACAGAGTAAATGTAACTCGTTACTACCCACCACTGCATATATATACACATAGTATGTGCGTTAATATATGTATATTGAACAGTCAAGTTTCGTGTAAGAAAAACTACTCCGGTACTACTGCGCCATTCGGACAATATAAATTCATAGTTTACGTTTTCGTTTTACACATTCGCCAAATCTAATAATATATAACGAAACAACAAGAACACTCGTGTGTTGCGAACGTACTTTTGCTGCTCGTCCTTGACGTCGAGCGCGTCAATCCAGAGCGAAATGGAATCACGGCTCCTTGTTTCCCTCCGAAACAAAATGGCGACGAGACAACACACATACCAATCAATGGCGCGAACGGTTAAAGCGGGAGCGTTCGGAGTTTAGCTTCGGGTTCTTCGTGTCCGCGGTGAGTGATTTTAAGAACAAACCACAAAATTAACTTAAAGCTACTGTTTTTGAAAAGCGAGTTTTCCCGCCGTTCGCTCTTCTTATGCGTACTTCCGTGTTGTTCCCAGGACAACGTTTCCGTTTCCGGTTATTATTACCAATGTTGCGAACGGTTGAAGCAGGAGCGTTCGGAGTTTAGCTTCGCGTTCTTCACGTCCGCGGTGAATGATTTTAAAAACAAACCACAATATTAACTTAAAGCTACTGTTTTTGTGTGTTTTGACTTACTGTGTGTAAGAGAAAAGCGAGTTTTCCCGCCGTTCGCTCTTCTTATGCGTACTTCCGTGTTGTTCCCAGGACAACGTTTCCGTTTCC
Source organism: Cynoglossus semilaevis (assembly GCF_000523025.1). Lineage (NCBI taxonomy): Eukaryota > Metazoa > Chordata > Actinopteri > Pleuronectiformes > Cynoglossidae > Cynoglossus > Cynoglossus semilaevis. The sequence goes on along the minus strand of NW_007585183.1, from coordinate 7,937 downwards.
GGTTATTATTACCAATGCTGCGAACGGTTGAAGCAGGAGCGTCCGGAGTTTAGCTTCGCGTTCTTTACGTCCGCGGTGAGTGATTTTAAAAACAAACCACAATATTAACTTAAAGCTACTGTTTTTGTGTGTTTTGACTTACTGTGTGTAAGAGAAAAGCGAGTTTTCCCGCCGTTCGCTCTTCTTATGCGTACTTCCGTGTTGTTCCCAGGACAACGTTTCCGGTTCCGGTTATTATTACCAATGGTGCGAACGGTTGAAGCAGGAGCGTTCGGAGTTTAGCTTCGCGTTCTTCACGTCCGCGGTGAATGATTTTAAAAACAAACCACAATATTAACTTAAAGCTACTGTTTTTGTGTGTTTTGACTTACTGTGTGTAACGGAAAAGCGAGTTTTCCCGCCGTTCGCTCTTCTTATGCGTACTTCCGTGTTGTTCCCAGGACAACGTTTCCGTTTCCGGTTATTATTATTATTAATATTCTTCTTCTTCTTTATTTATTTTTTATCATTATTATTATATTTTTACAGTTTAAGTCATTTTAGTCGTCCGAGTTTGTATTTTGTGTCGTATTTTGACAATTCCTTTTACATTTCTGTCAAACCCAGCGTGTGCCGTATCGTTACCGTTGTACGCGTTGTACTCCGAATACGATAAAAAACACAAGTCAAATGAGCACACACACAAAAAAAAAACAACCAAAAACCCACCAAACAAAGCGCTGCTTTATTGTAGTGATTTAAATAATCCAAGGACAAGTGACGTCAGTGTGAAAAGCAGATTATTAATCACGTTTTTTTCCTCCGTGGTGGCGGCGCAGTAACAGCAGGTGCAAGTTCTCCGTCGCATTTAAATAAATACATTTTTTAAAAAAAGGGGGACGGATTAAAAATGTAACATCGTTTATACAAAGTACAGACAAGTAACATGACCCAAAAAAAAACAACAACGTCACTCTTCTTCTTCTTCTTCTTCACCGTCACGTCATGCGACGTCACTTCCGGTCCGTCGCGGGTGAGTCTTCAAACCTTAATTGCACATCGTGTGTCGATTGTACCTACACTGACGTCACAGGAAGATGTGATATCTTGGTTTTTCCGGGAGTTTTTTTTTTTTTTAATGTCCCGTGAAGCTGCAGGAAAAAAAAAGTTGAAGTTCAGACTGTTGCCGACAGGGGGCGGCGGGGACTATTACAGTGTAGGAGCAGCTAACGCAGGCACTGTCGCGGGGGGGGGGTTAGCGGCTAGGGCGGCGGCGGCGCGACCACCAGGTGTTAAGATCCAGTCGCTTGCGGTTGTTGTTGTCGTCGTTGCGGTGACTTTTCGCAATCGGACGTTTGGAGTCCGCGTCTTTACCGTCGATTGTGCGGGACGGCCGAAAAACCAAGCTGACGTTGAGTAAGGTCGGGGCGGGTCCGAAAAGAAACCAGGCTGATGTCCGACTGTAGCGCGACCGTAGGCGACGCGAACAGTCGGACGTCGGTTGTTTACGTCAACGCGCGCGGTGTGACGTCACGTCTTCGAAATAATCTTTAAAAAAAAAAAACAAACTAAATCGTAAAAAAAAAAAAAAAAAATAAATCGTAAAAAAAAAAAAAAAAAAAACCAAAAAAAAAAAAAAAAAAAAAAAAACGGAAAAAAAAAAAAAAACTAAAACGTAAAAAAAAAAAAAAAAAAAAACTAAAAAGAAAAAAAAAAAAAAAAAAAAAAAAACCAAATCGTAAAAAAAAAAAAAAAAAAAACCAAAACGTAAAAAAAAAAAAAAAACTAAATCGTAAAAAAAAACAAAATCGCAAAAAAAAAAAAAAATCAGCGCTAACCGTAACGGCTGTCTGCGATTGGCTAATCGCGACGGATCTTAACGCCCGCTCGGTCGGACGAGAAGGAAAGCGTTGATAATACAAGATCGGAGAGTATCGGGGGGGGGGGGGGTTGGGGGGGTG
>NW_007585183.1:4027-5254 GCF_000523025.1 Cynoglossus semilaevis | reverse complement strand
CATGCGCCGGCGCGGCGTCTCGGGTTGCCTGTCCTTCTTCTTCGTCGTCGTCGGCGGCGGCGGGGGGGGCGCGGGCTTGGAGGAGCCGGACGGCCTGACGTCGGCGGGCGCGCGCCGCCCGCCAGCAGCTTCTTCTTGGTGGCGTGCAGCTGCGACGTGAGGTAGGCGATGGTGCCCGCCCGCTGCTCCAGCTCCCCCGAGAGCGCGGCCATCTTGTGGCTCTTGGTCTTCAGCTCCTCCAGGTACTTCTTCTCCCGCTCCTTGATGCTGTTCTCCAGCACGGCCACCAGGGCGCTCTTCTGCTCCAGCTCCCGCAGGAGCTCGGCGTTCTCCTCCCGCTTCGCCCTCAGCTCGGCCTCCAGCTCCCCGCAGCGCCGCGCCAGCGCCCGGCAGCGCTCCTCGCCGCTGCCTGTGGGCGAACGGAGGAGGAGGAGGAGGGGGGTGAGGGGGTGGAGTATTTATTTAGTATAGTAGTAGTCGTATGTAGTATTTCTTTGTCCTGGACTAAATCCTTTGGTGACAACCCGATACTATAACCGATGCTATAACCAATATTACACCGATACTACACCAATACGACACCGATACTACAACCAATACTACAACCGATGCTACAACCGATGCTACAACCCGATGCTACACCCGATACTACAACCGATGCTACAACCAATACGACACCGATCCTACACCGATACTACACCAATACAACCCCGATACTACACCAATACGACACCGATACTACACCGATACTACACCAATACATCACCAATACTACACCACCGCTGCTGCTGTTCCTACAGCCCTGATTGGCCCCCTGCTGCGTTGCTCCAATCAGAGTCTAGACGGTGTGTGTACACCACAGCGACCTTTGACCTTTGACCTACCTGAAGGGTCGCAGCTTCTCACCGTGAGCTCGTACGTCAGATCTGCGGGAGAGAAAAGAAGAAAGAAGAAGAAGAAGAAACGGACGAAAAGTGTCGTCATCTTTTACTCCACAGGTCAGAGCCAAAGGTCAGAGGTCGTCCTCACCCGTGCACTGCTGCTGCAGGCGTCGGACCTCGGCGTGAAGACCCTTCAGCGTCACGGCGTGGTTCTGCTGCAGGAAGAGGAGGTTCTTCTGGGCGCTCTGGAGCTGGTTCTCCAAGGTGACGTTAGCGGTCGCCATGACGACACTCAGACACCAGGGGGGGCTACAGACACCAGAGCTAACGTTAGCTACGACAGTCC
>NW_007585183.1:0-896 GCF_000523025.1 Cynoglossus semilaevis | reverse complement strand
CCGATGCTACAACCGATGCTACACCCGATGCTACAACCGATGCTACAACCCGATGCTACAACCGATACTACAACCGATGCTACAACCGATGCTACAACCCGATGCTACAACCCGATGCTACAACCCGATACTACACCGATACTACATCGATACGACACCGATACGACACCGATACTACACTAATACTTCACCAATACTATGCCAATACTACACCAATACTCCACAAATATTTCACCAATACGACACCGATACTACATCGATACTACAACCAATACTACACCGATACGACACTAATACTTCACCAATACTACGCTAAGACTTCACCAATACTACAACCGATACTACAACCAGTACTACACAAATACTTCACCAATACTACAACCAATACTACAACCAGTACTACACCAATACTTCACCAATACTACACCAGCACTACTCTAATACTACACCACCGCTGCGGCTGTTCCTACAGCCCTGATTGGCCGCCTGCTGCGTTGGTCCAATCAGAGTCTAGACGGTGTGTAGACCACAGCGACCTTTGACCTCTGACCTACCTGAAGGGTCGCAGCTTCTCACCGTGAGCTCGTACGTCAGATCTGCGGGAGAGAAAAAAAAGAAAGAAGAAATGGACGAAAAGTGTCGTCATCTTTTACTCCACAGGTCAGAGGTCAGAGCCAAAGGTCAGAGGTCGTCCTCACCCGTGCACTGCTGCTGCAGGCGTCGGACCTCGGCGTGAAGACCCTTCAGCGTCACGGCGTGGTTCTGCTGCAGGAAGAGGAGGTTCTTCTGGGCGCTCTGGAGCTGGTTCTCCAAGGTGACGTTAGCGGTCGCCATGACGACACTCAGACACCAGGGGGGGCTACAGACACCAGAGCTAACGTTAGCTACGACAGTCC
>NW_007585182.1:12330-24285 GCF_000523025.1 Cynoglossus semilaevis | reverse complement strand
TCACAAACCTTTGCGACCCACGTCAATTAGAAGTTATTCGTAAACTCCAGGGTAACATGATTTGCGACCCAGTCTTTGGGAAACAATGCCTTACCAAAGCTGAGTCTTTTAACCGCTAGGCTACAAGATTTTTTTTGTGTGTGTTAGTGAAACTGTGAGGTCACTCACCTGACCTTTGACCTTCGTGGCTTCTTTGTTTTTTTTTTCCCCCAAACTATTTCTGGTTTGTGTTGCAGGACGTGGACAAAGCCTGCGACACCGTCCTGCAGCAAGTGTCCATAGAAGAGATCCTGGAGGAGCAACGGTTGCAGCAACAAGCCAAACAGGAGACAGAGAAAGTAAAGATGCAGGTCCTAAAAGACAGAGGCCTCTCCGTCCCCAAGGCCGACAATCTGGACGAGTACTGAGAGCGCCCCCCCCTTAGCGTTTCACGAGCCCAGCTTCTTAGTTCGCGTAGGACTCGTACTATTTTTTTTTACTTTGAGACGACTGCTTTGAGCGACACTTATTAAGTGATGCATACTGTATGAATTTAATTTGAAAAATTAAAAAAAAAAAGTAAAAAAATCCAACCAGTGCTCTTAAAGTTTAGATCATGACCAGAAAACGATGGTTACGTTGGCGTTAAAAAATTTTTTTTTTCAATTTTTAAAATTTTTTTAATTTGGTTATTTGGTTTATCCTGCCTTTTTCCTGATGGATGCTGGGATTGGCTCCAGGGTCTGAATGCGATGAATTATGACGATGATAAAAAAAACTCATACTCCATTGAAAAAAGTGAAAAAATGTCTCTTGGTGTTATTTGGTCAACTCCTGGTAAAATGTCAAGTCCCTTAAAATTTCTTTTTTTACATTTTGAGTCATTTTAGAGGATGATATATGTTGAAAAAATATTTTTCATGTCAATTAAACATTTAATGATGAAAAAAACATTTTTTTTTAGCCAACTAGAGGAAAATTATGTTGTTTGACCTTTGACCTCACAGGTGATGGCATCTTGTCTTAGTTCGAATTAAAAAGTATTTCTAAAAAACTTGTGTACGCAGAGGTTTGCACAGGTACGCAAAAGTACACAGAGGCACGCAAAGGTACACAGAGGTACGCAAATGGACACATTTACACAGAAGTACACACAGGTACACAACGGGACACAGGTACGCAAAGGGACACACAGGTACGCAGAAGTACACACGTACACAAAGGGACACACAGGTACACAGAAGTACACACAGGTGCGCAAAAGTACACACAGGTACGCAAACGGACACGTACACACAGGTGCGTAAAAGTACACACAAGTACGCAAACGGACACGTACACACAGGTGCGTAAAAGTACACACAAGTACGCAAAGGTATACACAGGTACACAATTGTTTTGCTACATAAAAGGCGTGTAAGTGTAATGTAAAACATCTACCACCAGAGGGCAACATTACCCTAATTTCTGAGGATAAAATGTTCTCATTCAACAGAATGGACTTATTATTGTATATATAGTAGTAGTAACTATTAATATTAGTATTATATATAATATTAGTAAAAAAATATATACTTCATATAATTAAAATATGAAAATATATTTATATTCTCATTTTTTGATTAATTTCTTTTTTTTAATAAATGGACATATATAATATACACTGGAATATACGGACATATATAATATACAGTGGAATATATAGACATATAGTATACACTGGAATATATGGACATATATAATATACACTGGAATATACGGACATATATAATATACAGTGGAATATATAGACATATAGTATACACTGGAATATATGGACATATATAATATACACTGGAATATACGGACATATATAATATACAGTGGAATATATAGACATATAGTATACACTGGAATATATGGACATATATAATATACACTGGAATATACGGACATATATAATATACAGTGGAATATATAGACATATAGTATACACTGGAATATATGGACATATATAATATACACTGGAATATACGGACATATATAATATACAGTGGAATATATAGACATATAGTATACACTGGAATATATGGACATATATAATATACACTGGAATATACGGACATATATAATATACAGTGGAATATATAGACATATAGTATACACTGGAATATATGGACATATATAATATACACTGGAATATACGGACATATATAATATACAGTGGAATATATAGACATATAGTATACACTGGAATATATGGACATATATAATATACACTGGAATATACGGACATATATAATATACAGTGGAATATATAGACATATAGTATACACTGGAATATATGGACATATATAATATACACTGGAATATACGGACATATATAATATACAGTGGAATATATAGACATATAGTATACACTGGAATATATGGACATATATAATATACACTGGAATATACGGACATATATAATATACAGTGGAATATATAGACATATAGTATACACTGGAATATATGGACATATATAATATACACTGGAATATACGGACATATATAATATACAGTGGAATATATAGACATATAGTATACACTGGAATATATGGACATATATAATATACACTGGAATATACGGACATATATAATATACAGTGGAATATATAGACATATAGTATACACTGGAATATATGGACATATATAATATACACTGGAATATACGGACATATATAATATACAGTGGAATATATAGACATATAGTATACACTGGAATATATGGACATATATAATATACACTGGAATATACGGACATATATAATATACAGTGGAATATATAGACATATAGTATACACTGGAATATATGGACATATATAATATACACTGGAATATACGGACATATATAATATACAGTGGAATATATAGACATATAGTATACACTGGAATATATGGACATATATAATATACACTGGAATATACGGACATATATAATATACAGTGGAATATATAGACATATAGTATACACTGGAATATATGGACATATATAATATACACTGGAATATACGGACATATATAATATACAGTGGAATATATAGACATATAGTATACACTGGAATATATGGACATATATAATATACACTGGAATATACGGACATATATAATATACAGTGGAATATATAGACATATAGTATACACTGGAATATATGGACATATATAATATACACTGGAATATACGGACATATATAATATACAGTGGAATATATAGACATATAGTATACACTGGAATATATGGACATATATAATATACACTGGAATATACGGACATATATAATATACAGTGGAATATATAGACATATAGTATACACTGGAATATATGGACATATATAATATACACTGGAATATACGGACATATATAATATACAGTGGAATATATAGACATATAGTATACACTGGAATATATGGACATATATAATATACACTGGAATATACGGACATATATAATATACAGTGGAATATATAGACATATAGTATACACTGGAATATATGGACATATATAATATACACTGGAATATACGGACATATATAATATACAGTGGAATATATAGACATATAGTATACACTGGAATATATGGACATATATAATATACACTGGAATATACGGACATATATAATATACAGTGGAATATATAGACATATAGTATACACTGGAATATATGGACATATATAATATACACTGGAATATACGGACATATATAATATACAGTGGAATATATAGACATATAGTATACACTGGAATATATGGACATATATAATATACACTGGAATATACGGACATATATAATATACAGTGGAATATATAGACATATAGTATACACTGGAATATATGGACATATATAATATACACTGGAATATACGGACATATATAATATACAGTGGAATATATAGACATATAGTATACACTGGAATATATGGACATATATAATATACACTGGAATATACGGACATATATAATATACAGTGGAATATATAGACATATAGTATACACTGGAATATATGGACATATATAATATACACTGGAATATACGGACATATATAATATACAGTGGAATATATAGACATATAGTATACACTGGAATATATGGACATATATAATATACACTGGAATATACGGACATATATAATATACAGTGGAATATATAGACATATAGTATACACTGGAATATATGGACATATATAATATACACTGGAATATACGGACATATATAATATACAGTGGAATATATAGACATATAGTATACACTGGAATATATGGACATATATAATATACACTGGAATATACGGACATATATAATATACAGTGGAATATATAGACATATAGTATACACTGGAATATATGGACATATATAATATACACTGGAATATACGGACATATATAATATACAGTGGAATATATAGACATATAGTATACACTGGAATATATGGACATATATAATATACACTGGAATATACGGACATATATAATATACAGTGGAATATATAGACATATAGTATACACTGGAATATATGGACATATATAATATACACTGGAATATACGGACATATATAATATACAGTGGAATATATAGACATATAGTATACACTGGAATATATGGACATATATAATATACACTGGAATATACGGACATATATAATATACAGTGGAATATATAGACATATAGTATACACTGGAATATATGGACATATATAATATACACTGGAATATACGGACATATATAATATACAGTGGAATATATAGACATATAGTATACACTGGAATATATGGACATATATAATATACACTGGAATATACGGACATATATAATATACAGTGGAATATATAGACATATAGTATACACTGGAATATATGGACATATATAATATACACTGGAATATACGGACATATATAATATACAGTGGAATATATAGACATATAGTATACACTGGAATATATGGACATATATAATATACACTGGAATATACGGACATATATAATATACAGTGGAATATATAGACATATAGTATACACTGGAATATATGGACATATATAATATACACTGGAATATATGGACATGTATAATATACACTGGAACATATAGACATATATAATATACACTGGAATATATGGACATATATAATATACACTGGAACATTAAACATACATAATATACATCTGGAATATATAGACATGTATAATATACACTGGAACATATGGACATATATAATATACACTGGAATATATGGACATATATAATATACACTGGAATATATGGACATATATAATATACACTGGAATATATGGACATATATAATATACACTGGAANNNNGGGTGCGGGGTGGTGGTGGGGCCGGGGGGGGGGGGGGGGGCAGGGGTGGGGGCTGGAGCTGCAGACCCTGGTCTGGTTCAGTCCACAGTCTGACTATTATTATTATTATTGACGACCGGTGTTTGAAGGAGTTACTGTATATAGTATTGGAAAGGATGCAATATATACAATATACCAATATAAACATGACATTGAAATACATTATATATGCACGCATATATACATACAGTATATACTGGATATAGAAATATACTAGCAAACATATATTAAACATATACACATACATATATACGCAACACACCTTACATACATTATATATGTATATATATGCTCTCTATATACATATATACATACTGTTTCCACAGGATATAGAAAGATAATATCAAACATATCATATATAACATACGCATTTATACTTATATACACACATAAATATACATGCACATATATACAGGATATAGACATGTAATATCAAACATTATCATATATTAAACATACACACATATACATCTAAATACAGGATATAGACATAATATCAAACATAAACGAAATATACACATATATACTGTACATACCAATATAAACACAATGCACATTGCATACATTATATATGTATATATTCACACACACAAATATATACACGCATATACATAAACATATATTTCTAATCGTAAATGGAATTTAAGATTGTGGTTATTGTCGTGTTGTTGCACGTACTCCCTCACCCGTCCGTTCATTCGGATATTTAACCGCTAATAATAAACGCGATAATGTCAAATGTTGTTAACTCGTAATTAATGCTAACTAATGACGGTTAAAACCAGCGGCCAATTGGTTTTCACCGATGGTCGAAAACTAAACTAAAGCCTGTTTCATCTTCTGCTCGTTATGTTTTTTTTATGCATATGTTTTAGCTCGACTTTGTAACGTTGGCCGACAGCAAAGAGATCACAGCTGTAATACCAAGTTACACCAGTAGATTTATGTGTGCTTAAGCAGATTGAGTTGCAGTAATGTAACATAGCCGAGTCATTTGGGGTCGGAGCTGACGGAGTGAATCCGACTCCGACGCCCGAGGGGCTGCTGCTTTGTGTCGTTGTATTGTCGAACGCAGAACGTTACATAAGTAAACGGATCGAATCACGGATCGGAGCGAACACCAGATAAGTTGGCTCAACCTGCGGCTCCAATTTTGAGGGTCGGTGTTGGTGTAAGAGGTCGGATGTCAAGCTGCTACGCTAATATTTTCTATTATTACAATTTTCCCCCCTGGACTATAAGTCACACTTTTTTCATCCTTTGACTGGTTTTGCGACATATATTAAAATAATTTTAATTCACATGTTTATTTTCACTACCACTAGAGGGCACTCTAGGCTTGTGTAGCAGAATCTGCTTCTCCTGCAAGTCGCGATTTTTTCATTCTTTGGCTGGTGCGACTTATACTCCAGAGCGCACAACATTCGTCCCACGATGGGTTAATTAATAGAGTGACGCAGGCTGCCACAGGAGGCGCCGCTAGGGATATGTAGCTCCTCTGGGAATCGAACCCACTTCTCTCTGCGTGCGAAACATTTCCATAATAACAATTATTATATTTTATTTATTTATAAAATAAATTAAAATAATGTTTTATATTTATAATTATTTATATTTTTAGATTAATATATTTTTAATTTTTTTATAATTTATTATATATTAAATTTAAAAAATTGAACAAAATAAAATCTTATTATTAGTAGCAGTTTTATATTAGATCCATATATTATATATGTCTATTCCAGTGTATACTATATATGTCTATATATTCCAGTGTATATTACATACAGTATATCTATATATTCCAGTGTATATTATAAACTATATGTCTATATAATCCAGTGCATATTATATATGTCTATATAATCCAGTGCATATTATATACTGTATGTCTATATATTCCAGTGTATATTACATACAGTATATCTATATATTCCAGTGTATATTATAAACTATATGTCTATATAATCCAGTGCATATTATATATGTCTATATAATCCAGTGCATATTATATACTGTATGTCTATATATTCCAGTGTATATTACATACAGTATATCTATATATTCCAGTGTATATTATAAACTATATGTCTATATAATCCAGTGCATATTATATATGTCTATATAATCCAGTGCATATTATATACTGTATGTCTATATATTCCAGTGTATATTACATACAGTATATCTATATATTCCAGTGTATATTATAAACTATATGTCTATATAATCCAGTGCATATTATATATGTCTATATAATCCAGTGCATATTATATACTGTATGTCTATATATTCCAGTGTATATTACATACAGTATATCTATATATTCCAGTGTATATTATAAACTATATGTCTATATAATCCAGTGCATATTATATATGTCTATATAATCCAGTGCATATTATATACTGTATGTCTATATATTCCAGTGTATATTACATACAGTATATCTATATATTCCAGTGTATATTATAAACTATATGTCTATATAATCCAGTGCATATTATATATGTCTATATAATCCAGTGCATATTATATACTGTATGTCTATATATTCCAGTGTATATTACATACAGTATATCTATATATTCCAGTGTATATTATAAACAGTATGTCTATATAATCCAGTGCATATTATATATGTCTATATAATCCAGTGCATATTATATATGTCTATATAATCCAGTGCATATTATATATGTCTATATAATCCAGTGCATATTATATACTGTATGTCTATATATTCCAGTGTATATTACATACAGTATATCTATATATTCCAGTGTATATTATAAACAGTATGTCTATATAATCCAGTGCATATTATATATATCTATATATTCCAGAGTATATTATATATGTCTATATATTTCAGTCTATATTATATATGTCTATATATTCCAGTGTATATTACATGTCTACATATTTCAGTGTATATTATATGTCTAAATATTCCAGTGTATATTATATATGTCTATATATTTCATATATGTCCAGTGTAAGAAACACATTTAAACACGTTTGTCGACGATGAGTGACCGAACAGTCTGTGTTTTTTTGGGGTTTTTTTATCTTAAAACTTGCTAGAAATGTGGCTGGAGTCGTGTCTTTATCTCACTCCTCCGTAGACACTGCACCACTGGCCTCTCCGTGTGTTATGAGTGGGTTGGTTTTGTTTTGTTTTTATTTATTTATTTATTTATTTTTTGTTTGTTTTTTCTTGAGTGGAAAAAAAAATTTGCCCGATACTTTCTGTATTGTTATTGCTGCCTCTGCCCACACACCCCACACACACACACTCCCACACACACCCACACACTCACACACACACACACACACAACGTCAGTACCCACACAGGTTACGCACGGTTTCTAAATTTCTGGTGGAATTCTGGTAAATGTCAGGAGTCACGTCGGGACAAAGCGGAGACAGGAAGTCTGATGAAGACTCCAGGAGTGTATGATGACGATGATGATGATGATGATGATGTCCCAGGGTGATTCACTTAAGTGCGTCTTAATGGACGCCCCCTGTTGACGCAGCTGATTAATGGCACGTCTCGTAAATTTAATGGACAACAATCGATGTCCTAAAGTCTGGAAGTTTCCTTTCGCTGAGCTGCTTCTTAATGTTCCTGAATGTCTACAGGTTTTAATCAATGTGGTTTCCAAAGTAGCGGGTGCGGCCCTCAGAGTGGTACCAAAGAGTGGAAGTAGATTTCAGTTTGTTTTAATTGCGATGTTTTATAAAAAAAATGATAAAGTTTGGTGGAGATTTGAAGAACAAGCTTTTGGACTAGGTGGCAGAGGGGTTTGGGAGGGCGGGGTCACATGACGGTAGTCGAAGGCTTTAATGAGTTGAACAACTTCCTGTATAAGTTTGGTTGAAATTCGCTAGCATTGACGCGCGTAGAGAAGACTTTAAGAGACGTTACGCTAGAATACCTCAAAACAGGAACAAGGGTGAACCAAATGCTACAGGATGTATCTGTGTGTGTGTGCGTGTGTGTGTGTGTGTGTGTGAATGCACCTGCAGAAACTGTTACAGTTTTTTATTGTGGGGATATTTTGAGGGTCCCCTCTGAGGGACGTGTAATTTGTTGTCACAAAACAATACACAAACGTGTATGTGTGTGTGTGTATGAATGCACCTGCAGAAACGGATACAGTTTTTTTTTTGTGGGGACAATTTGAGGGACCTGTTGTTAGGAGTTGTCACAAAACAATACAAAAACGTGTATGTGAATGCACCTGAAGAAACGGTTACAGTTTTATTTTTTGTGGGGACATTATGAGGGTCCCCACTGAGGAACATGTAGTTTGGAGTTGTGTCACAAAACAATACAAAAACGTGTATGTATGTGTGTGTGTGAATGCACCTGCAGAAACGGATACAGTTTTTTTTGTGGGGACATTTTGACGGTCCCCACAGAGACACGTGTAATTTATTGTCATAAAACAATACAAAAACGTGTTTGTGTGTGTCATTTGTGTGTGAGAAGCAGAAACACTTGTTCTGGTGGTGAACAAACAGAGACGACATTGTGGGCGTGTCTCCCGGGTTATACCCCGGTTCCTGGGTCTTTATGGATGAGCAAACATGCGCTCCGCTCCCGGAGCTCTGACTGGACGGCTCCACGGATACGATTCCACTCTATGGAGAAATCTGTTTTTTTTTTTTTTTTTGGCCAACTGTCAACAAGCCGCCGCCGTCACGAACCGGTTTGTCCACCTCTGTGTGTGTGTGTCAACCCGTGACTCCTGCCCTCGGGGCCAGCCGGATATTTATAGTCGGAATGATTACGAGGACGTAAAGATCGCGCTCCAGACATAGCCGCGGGCTACGTGCCGTGAGCTCACGTAGCGATCTTGGGGTTATTTAAGTTGAAGCTGCGTCGCGTGCTCCCGCGTCGATGTCGCAGGTTTTTGTTTTGGAAGCAGTATAGACGCGGCCTCTCATTTACGTCAACAAACCCGCATTTACATTCAGACGTCGTACACACCGCGTTCCGAGTTGGAACCAGGTGTTAGCGTCAACAGTACCGGTAGGACTCGGTGTGTTTGTACAGAAAAAGTCTCGTAACGTCGAATCTGATTGTGTTAGCATAGCATTTTAGCACGACAAGAGGCAAAATCAACACGTTATTTTTATTCGCAACTTCAAAAGCAATATTTCCGAGGTCGTTTTGAAATAGTGGTTCTGAAAATAAGGGGCGTGGTCCTTGAAGGCAAATTATAAACATTTTTAATTAAATAAATTGTAAAATTAAAATTTGAATTTTAATAAATTCAAAATTTAATTTTCCTGAAATTTAAAATTTAAGAAAATTTTAAATTTTCATAAGAATTTTTTTTGTATTTTTATATTTTTTTTTATAAAAATATACATTTTTTAAATATTTTTTATATTTATTTTATATAAACTTCCTTAAAAAAACTTCCTTAATTTGTAAAGCAAATTCATTTTAATTTTAATGCAGAAATTGTGACCCCTGCTGGATTTCAAAAATGTTTTATTCATGGTAAAATAAATTGATTTCTCGAAAGTTTAAACTTAGTAAATGAAATGTAAATTTATTTTGCAAATGTGGTCATTTGTCCTTTGTGTAAAAAAAAATTGCAAATCTTTGATAAAACACGTGCTAACCTGCGGTTGTCGTGCTCTTTTACGGTCAAGTCCGGGACAGCTGGGGATTGTGGGAGAGGAGGAAGTGTTGCGATCTGCGTGTGAGTCACCGGCCCCGGGCCGAGAGCAACCAATCAGAAAAGTGAGATTGTTAGCCGCTTTTGTAACAAAAATAAAAAAATTAGCAGTGACGCTAACATCATTTTTCCTAACCCGGGGATTGTCGAAAAGATCAAAATATCGTCCTAAAATGCGATAATATGTTTAATATTCATTGTCGTGACGAGGCAATAGTTGCCGATCGATTGATCGATTAACACGGCATGTTTTTTTGTTTCTTTTACACCGAGCCGTTCGTGGACTCTCCTGAGCCGCAGCAGAGCCGTTAGCGTAGCTGCTAAATAGCACTAATAAACGCTAACGCGACCGTTACGAACCGAATGTTAACCCCCGTTGGTTTGTAACGTCTCAGTGAAATAAGTCATTAAAAAAAAGTTGCTATCGTCGTTGATTCTAAGACGTTAGCCGAGTTAGCCGCGGCGGCTAGCACGGAGGATAAAGGAGAAAGAAACGGAGCAACGTTTGTGTTTTTTTCCCCGGGAAAATGTATTAAAAAATTCTGCAAAAATTTTTAAGATGAATGAATTTTATTTTTGGTCCTAGGTTTAGGACGTAATTATTAAAAAAAAAAAATTTAAATGCTACCCCACATTTTACATTCTATACACCGGTCAACTTTAAGAAAAATTTTTACATAATTTTTTTTAAATTTATTTTATTTTTATCTCCTGTGGAGACCAGATAAACATCTGCACTGGTGGGTAAAAAAAAACGTGTATCGTGAGTTTGCGTCTGCTGCCAGTGCAGGTGCAGGGAGCAGTTGCGACGCACAGCTGGGGTTCAGGATGTGGTTTTCCGATGCTTTTGTTCACAGCGTGCAGATCCGTCACCGAGGTCTCAGCGTAGTCTGATCCTGT
>NW_007585182.1:7225-11999 GCF_000523025.1 Cynoglossus semilaevis | reverse complement strand
GGACTGTTGTAGCTAATGTTAGCTCTGGTGTCTGTACCAGGACTGTTGTAACTAACGTTAGCCCACTGCAGACCCATACCAAACAATTTACGGACCGGCACTAGTCGCCGTACCAGGGGTTGAGAACCCTGACATACAGTATATAATATTTCTTGATTCTGCTCATGAACAAATACGAAGCCTGCGGAGACAGAACCCGGTTGAATCGGTCATCTGACATTTGCGATGAGACACAACATATCAAAGACGTGACTATTGTAGTTCGGGGGCCGAACGTGAGAAACTGCGAGGGCGAGTCGGACTCGCGGCACACCTGCAGATCGTTATGCAAACACGCAATTTCACTCCTACGCACAATCAAATGTTATGCAAAAACAGTTGCGAGGCAATGAAGCTTTCCAGGAACCGCGTTGGAAAAAATAAAAGACGACCGTAATATATGTAATAATTTAACAACAAAAAAAAATGACATGAGAGTTCGTTTTTAAATCCATTGTAAATTTTAAGTGCGTCACTTATTTATTATTATTTGATAGAAATATAGATTCCGTCTTCGCTTGCGATCTCCACGTAGGAATGACGTGAAAACAGTTCTATTGCCTCTGCTGCCCCCTAGAGGCCCAACTAAAATTAAATATTCTCCGCCACGTGTGAAAACGTACAAGAAAAAAATCTAGATCATAATAAAAATTGCGTTCCTTATCGGTACTGCGTCTTTGCAACTACCACGGGCTACCACAGGGGGTGCCATTAAGCACGTGGTTTACTTCACAAATAAAAAATCAATCGATATTTGACGTTGTCTGTCGTGACATTTTGGATTGGTATGTCGTGACTGCAGCCCCGTACGAATCTCCCCCGTGAGCGACCGGCGCGCTAGCACAAGGCCACCATCGACACTGTTTTTTTTTTTTTTTTTTAGTTTACTGGGCCACAGGGGCCGTTTGACCTTCTCTGTCAGTGTTTGCTTGACTTTTGGAGGACATTATCGTAGCAGTAGTGTTTGCGATCTCAATCTATTCAAAAACTAAAACACAAATATATGCAAATATATTTGGCCCTCTGACGTGCGCTGCGGCGTCGGTACATTTGCCTATCGGCTAAAACAACAGAACTAGCGCTTGGTGTTTTTATTTCCGATTTTAACTTTTCCTGGGAAAAAAACAAACACCTGCTTGAACCACTTTCAGAAGATAAAATATCTGATCGTACGCTTACGCAAATAGCCCTGACATTTCCTCGTTGTAGTGGGGGAAGTTGGGACTGTGGGCTGTTGTGTGTGTGTGTACGGTGCTAGCAAAAGCTAGCTCTAGTATATTGCAGTAAGGCTCGCCTTCCTCGGGGGGGCACCAAAGCTCATAAGAAAGGCGGGACGTGGGACAATGTGTTAGCTAGCTAGGTTAGAAAGGAGAGCGCTAGAAGAAACAGGAGCGAACGTTAGCTACAACACTGGTACATACACCAAAGCTAAAGCTAGCATCGTAGCTGAGCTTCGACAGGGTTTACTTTACACTCAGGCGATCGGTGATGACTAGCTACTACAGTGTGTATCTTAGTCGTGTTGTGGAGTTTTTTTTAATTTTTTTATTATTTTTTTTTTTGCTGCCCCCTGCAGGTGGAGGAGGAAAGCGCAAAGGGAGGAGCAAGAAATGGAAGGAGATCCTCCGATTCCCTCATATTAGCCAGTGTTCCGAACTGGGGAACAGCATCGGTAACTGTTGGGGTTTTTTTCACTTTAATGCGAATTGTGATTATTTAGTTACGTATTTATTTCTGTATTTTTCCTTGTTTCGCAGAAAGGGACTACGTTTGCCTTTACTGCGAGACCAAACCCAGTTTGCAGCGATGCATTCGGTTACTGGACGCAATGGTACACACACACACCAGAGCTAACGTTAGCTACAATAGTCATAGTACAGACATCAGAGCTACGGTTAGCTACAATAGTCATGGTACAGACATCAGAGCTAGCGTTAGCTACAATAGTCGTGGTAGAAACACCAGAGCTAGCGTTAGCTACAATAGCCATTGTACAGACACCAGAGCTAGCGTTATCTACAATAGCCGTGGTAGAGACACCAGAGATAGTGTTAGCTAAAATAGCCGTGGTCCAGACACCATAGCTAACGTTAACTACAATAGTTGTGGTACAGACACCAGAGCTAACGTTAGCTACAACAGTCCTGATACAGGCACCGGAGCTAACGTTAGCTACAACAGTTCCGGATACAGGCACCAGAGCTAACGTTAGCTACAATAGCTCTAGTCTCTGTACCAGGACTGTTTTAGGTAAACTTAGCTCTGGTGTTTTTTACCAATATCAATATATATAGTTATATATTTTTTTACAGTTTTATGTTTATAATTAGTGTTAATATATTTGATATATTTGACATCACCGACTTGTTTGGTTATTTTAGGAAGACTACGAGGTGACACCGGACGAAAAAAGAAAAAGTACCGGGGACCAGATCATCAAGACGTTTCTCTCCAAACAAGTACGAGTCCTAACTTTTTCCGCCCGTCACCAAAATATAGAAGTAACGTAACATAACGTAACGTATGTATCTTTGTTTACACATGCTAACGAAGTCACCTCAGCGAGTGGACGTAGCCGAGGTTTTTGCCGACACCTGCAGGGAGAACCTGGAACTCAGTCCGTGTAAGGAAATCTTCAGTGATTGTCGCAGGTGAGTCGCGCTGCCTCCCCCAATGTCTCTCCGTTTCTACGATCTGACACAGGGGTTTGTGTTCCCATGTCAGCGGTTCACGACTTCCTGAGTGACGGTGCATTCAAGGACTACCAGAACTCCATGTACTTCGACCGATTCCTGCAGTGGAAGATTCTGGAAAGGTCGGACGAAACTTTTTTCTTTTTTTTTTTCATCAATATCGTCTTCGATCGTGAAGTTATACTGTTTTTTATGTGGAATGAAAATTAAAAATATATATATATATTTTTAGGGATGTCCAATATCAACTCTTAGCCTATTTCCGATGTGCTGGTATATGTTGTCCGAACACGTAATTTCCGATTCCGATATCAACTGATATCGGAGTGGTGACCTAGTGGATAAGGGCATTAAGTGCCGCCCGTTCACTAAGGTGGTTTATAGCAGTGTTTCTTAATCATTTCTTTGCATGCTACCACTACGGGGCAGAAATCTTTTTTTTACCCTCCCAAATTGAAACATTATAAACCTGGTAATTTTTTTTTTCTTTTTTAATTTCGATTATGTTAATATCAAAATCGATTAAGAAAAAAATTAGCTGCAATGCTGCTACCTAGTGGCTGTCACTTTCATATACAGCCTTTTTTTTTTATTTAGCGCGACCCGGGCATTCTGTTTTTCGGCTTTTCATAATCAGAGATAACTATGCTTATCGGACTGATAATATGGGTCGGTCGATGTTATCGCATTTTTTTTGCATCTTGTATGTTACAACGTAAAAACATGGACTCGCACTTTTAAAGTTAGCTTCAGAGAACGCCGAACGTCCCAAATGAGCTATCGTTAATTACCCAACTCACTCAGTTACGACCGTTCAGAAGAGTCCGACGCCACTCGGGGCGAATTACATCCCGTCAAGTGTCTGTAAAAAGGTCGTGAAGTCGCGAAGTTTAAAAGCCTCCGAGAAGCCGCGCCCTTGTACAGGAAACGGACTCCGGATGGTGTCGAGTTCTGGATCAATATCATACAAGCTTCTTCTGTGTTAATGGGTTCTCTGTGTTCTCTCTCCTCAGGCAACCAATCACGAAGGACACATTCAGGCAGTACCGAGTCCTGGGGAAGGGGGGGTTCGGAGAGGTAAGATGGCCGACATTGCAGATGTCCGACACAACACCACGTCGTGACCGGACGGTTATCAGATTAATGTAGGGATGTCGGAACTTTTTGCCGATATTTGATATACCAATATTGTCCAAACACTAAATTTCTGATTCCGATAACAACCGATACCGATATATGCTGCAGTTTGCCGCCAAAAATGAGATAAAACCCTCGTGACCCTACAAGCGATTTGGCAACTCTCAGGCATTGTCTTATCGGGATTTCATTATCGGAATGTCTGAACCTTTTGCTGATATTGTCCAAACACTTAATTTTTGATTCCGATAACAACCGATACCGATATAAGCCGTTGTTTGGCCCCAAAAATTTGGTAAAACTCTTGTGACCCTAAAAGCAATTTCGCAACTCTCAGGCATTCTATTATCGGAAGAAAAATCCAATAACGATTTTTACCGATATTACACAATTATGCTAATATTGGGCCTCAGAGTAGCTACGTCCAGAAAAGTGGACCGTCATCGCCCGACTGACCTTACTCGATTTGGGCTTTGGGAACCGCTATCTTGGTTCCCAAACCTGGTGTGGGGCTAAAAATCGCCAGCGGTACAGTTTTTGTGATCTGCGAAATCTCCCGTTTCGTTTTCTCAGGTGTGCGCCTGCCAGGTCAGAGCCACGGGGAAGATGTACGCCTGCAAGAAGCTGGAGAAGAAGAGGATCAAGAAACGCAAAGGAGAGTCCATGGCGCTGAACGAGAAGCAGATCTTGGAGAAAGTCAACAGTCGCTTCGTGGTGAGTTCCGCTTCTGGGGTCGCCACCCCCGCCCCCCGCTGGAATCGCGGCTTTTGAGTGTGTTCCCCGTCGTTCCCCTCGCAGGTGAGCCTGGCGTACGCGTACGAGACCAAGGACGCCCTGTGTCTGGTGTTGACCATCATGAACGGCGGGGACCTGAAGTTCCACATCTACAACATGGGGGCGCCGGG
>NW_007585182.1:3166-4500 GCF_000523025.1 Cynoglossus semilaevis | reverse complement strand
CCCTGCCGGGCCCGCAAGGAACGGGTGAAGAGGGAGGAAGTGGAGCGGAGGGTGCAGGAGGAGGAGGAGGAGTACAACGACAAGTTCACCGAGGACACCAAGGCTATCTGTAGAATGGTGAGGCACCGCCAAAAATATAAATAAAAAGTTCTGACTTAGAAGATGTCATGAATCATGTGCTCTTCTGCTGCTCCAGCTGCTGACCAAAGACCCCAAGCAGAGGCTAGGGTGCCAGGCGGACAAGGCGGCCAGCGTCAAGGCTCACTCCTTCTTCAAAAATATCAACTTCAAGAGGATGGAGGCCGGGATGGTGGAGCCGCCCTTCGTGCCCGACGTGAGTAGTTCCCCAGTCTGGGTCCGTGCCCCACGAGTTTGGACTAGAACCGGAAATGAGAACGTACAGAATAAGGAAGGTCTGGTACCGTTTCAATAAGAATGGTTTGGTACTGATCCAATAAGAACGGTTCGGTACCGGTCCAATTAAAACTGTCTGGTACTGGTCCAGTAAAAATTGTCTGGTACCAGTCCAATAAGAACAGCCCGGTACTGGTCCAATTAGAATGGTTTGGTACTGATCCAATAAGAACGGTTCGGTACCGGTCCAATTAAAACTGTCTGGTACTGGTCCAGTAAAAATTGTCTGGTACCAGTCCAATAAGAACGAAGAAAGAAAGGTCTGGTACCGGTCCAATTAGAACTGTCCGGTACCGGTCCAGTAAGAATGGTCCGGGTACCGGTCCAGTAGAAATTGTCCGGTACCAGTCCAATAAGAACGAAGAAAGAAAGGTCTGGTACCGTTTCAATATGAATGGTCCGGTACTGGTCCAATTAGAACGGTCCGGTACTGGTTCAGCAAAAGTTTTCGCCACGTAAATATTTACAGTATGTTTTTTCACTCCTTTCACTTTTCAAGTACTGTTGGATGATTGGATGGATAGTACCGATAGTAACGATATCGATACCGATATGTGAAAATTCTCATCGGTTGAAATAAAAATTGAATCTTGCATCAAGTCTTAAGTATTAGTTATCGCAAAAAGTCACTGGTCAGACCATGACAGTACACCCTCCACTACAGTAGGTGGCGGTATACGCCTAAAAAGAAGGGGTCCTGACCCTTTATTAAACCCAGACATCAGGTCCCTACGTAGGCTAGGAGACGTTCAGATGTCGAAACAGAACGTGGGAAGAACTTGTTCCGCGGACACCGACAGAGTTCCTGGAACTGGAACAACTAAGATGTCGGGAAATTCACGAACTCTTATCAACGTCCATGGGTATAGTTTATCTTATTTAAATAGACTTGTCTTCTCTCCCCCCCCCCCCCCCCCCAA
>NW_007585182.1:550-1910 GCF_000523025.1 Cynoglossus semilaevis | reverse complement strand
GACGGGGTCTTAGTGAATTTTTCTTTGTCTCACTCATTTTTTTTCAGGTCCTGTCTTTTCTGGTCCTTTGTCTTGTTACCGGTCTCTGTGTGTGTGTGTCAAACCTCGGAACACTCCAGAAACACAGTTGAGCTAGCCTAGCGCGTACGTCTCCTCGTGTTTCACTCAGGATCAAAGACGACACTTTTTTTTTCCGTGACGTGGAATTTACCAACGCTTTTCGCTTTTTTAGCCGTCGTACGGAACCCGTGCCCGGATCCGAAACCCGTGATCCGACATCCAATACTACGATAGAACGTGTCGTAGATAGATGTAGTCTTTCTGCTCGTTTTGGACTCGGACTTTCAACGCCGGTCTGGACGGGAAAATGTAAGAATCTTCTCACTTTATTGACACCCAGTGGTTGAAGCAATCGGGGCTCGTAATTGGTCGAGAGTTGCTAGTGCTAATCCTTAAATGTCAGGCATGATGAGGGACAAAATACTTTTCAAAATATTTGTGGTGAAGGGGCAAAAACAACAGTCCAGGTGTTGACCTCACCCTTGCCAGCAGAGGTCAGGGTTTTCCCGCAGCACTTGCTGTGACCCTGAGAATAATGAAGCCAAAGGAATGAAGTGAGGAGTTCCTTATTTTTCCATCTCGTCCAAGCGTCTGTGGACGCGTCTGTGGCGCCCCATCTCTTGCACACATAATCAGATGAACACGCCTTTGAGGACATCATGTTGGCATTGTACACGCACACACACACTTCTCGCCCCGTTTACATCGTCACTTTGTATTGGACGTTTTTTGTGGCTTTTTAAAAAATCCGAATCCTCTGCTGTACAGAAATTAAACTTTTTTTTCTTATTTGCTCACTTTTCCGCACAGCCACCCTCTAGTGGAGTGGGAAGGGAGCACATGCACTCAGCCTGACTTGCCGTTTTTGCACAATTCGAAATCATGTCATGCTGTTTTTTTTTTTTGTCACCAAATGTTAAAAAAAAAGAAATGTCACCCCCGCTGGCGAAGATGCAGCACTGCGTCATTTTCTTACAGTTTTTATTTTCATGTATGATCTTTTTGTCGATCCTTTTCATCTGTATTTGGACAAGACTTCATAAAATATGGTAGTTAAAAACTGTGCACATATATATAGCCAGCAGAGGATGCTGTAAGCACAACAAAACTTAAGAGCCTGTTTCCCCTTGTTGGTAAATGTCGTAAACTTTCAAAGTTTTAAAAAATATATATTTTAGACGTATTTTAGTGATCTTGCCTGTAGTGACCTCGACTGTCCTGCAGGGTGGACGACCAACAAAGTGTCCCAGATGTTTAAATATTTTTGCTTCGGGAGAATAACCTGAATTATTCCAGTGGC
>NW_007585182.1:0-286 GCF_000523025.1 Cynoglossus semilaevis | reverse complement strand
TTTTTTTTTTTTTTGCAATTTTTAAATTTTTTTTGTTTTTTTTCGGCGTCTGTTTGAGACTGAAGTGCCTCCTGGTCGGAACGACTGTCCGTCACATTCACATCTAGGTTGTTGGGTTTTTTTTCCTCCTCCTGCACAGTACTTACTTCTACTGCAGTACTCGGTGCGGTACTGCAGTGAATTGTTGTGATGTACGGCCGCCGCCGAGTGCATGTGGAAGCCACGCCCACTGTGTCCTTTCAAGTCCTAATAAAGTCATTGCTGTAGTTTGACTACGTCACCTGGT
>NW_007585181.1:23374-25237 GCF_000523025.1 Cynoglossus semilaevis | reverse complement strand
TACGCTCAGGTGAGAGACTTCACCTCATGTATGTCCACAAACATCCACCTGCTGCAAAATGGCCGCACGGAGGTAACAAAATGATAGAACAAAACTGTTTTTAACTTTAACAACTTATTTTATTTGTAATGTTTCAAATAAATTTGCTAAACAGCTGGAGTGACATGATGTACTGCTCCAAACGTATACGTACATACATATACATACAGTATATACACGTATATATGTATATTCGTACATACAGTATGTATAAATATATACCACATATATAGAAAAATATGTACTGTGTATAAATATATAATTCAAATAAAATAGCTAAACGACTGGAGTGACATGATGTACTGCTCCAAATGTATATACATACATATACATATATACACACATATATGTATATACGTACATATATACCACATATATAGAAAAATATATGTACTGTACTAGTAATTATTTTATAATTCTGAAATACGTCTGTTTTCTTTAAACAAATTTTTTTTTATTAATAAATGTTGCAACAAATAGTCTTTTTCTAGTCTATGTTGTGCGGGCCACATGTTGAAGGTTTGCGGCTCGGAAGTAGCCCACGAGCCACGGCTTTGAGAGCCCTGCTTTAAATAATACAACTCGAACAACAATTTTTTTCTGCAACAAGGGCTTTAACTAACAGGTACCGTATACTCACACGTTGAAGTAACGATACTCTGTATTTGTGTGTATTTTTTTTCAGGTATTCATATTCGTTCTTCGGCAGCGCTGCCCCCATCATGACCAACCCTCCGGTGGAGCTGCACAGGAACATGGAGGTGTCACTCCCTCAGTCCTACTGTGCCTTTGACTTTGCCACGTTACCGCAGCAACTGCACGACACCTTCCACAGGTAGGAACACACACCGACACATTTACACCACCTAGTCACAGAGGGAGGGAAGCGCACGTTTGTTTGTCATCGGTGACATCCCAAAATAAAATAAAATCTTTGGTTAGTCAATGGTAAAAGAGGTTTTGTAAAGCAGTTCCCTCTTTGGGCACTAGGTGGAGCTGTAGGACCGTGTTCAGTGCAGTGTGTGAGAGCCGTGTGTTTGTGTAGAGTTCCCCTGGTGGTGGAGTTGTGGCACAGAGACTCTAACAGCAGGGACCAGCTGATTGGACGAGCTTCTGTGCAGCTGTCTCACCTGCTGAGCTCAGAGAAGAAACGAGTTCTGACGTCATCGGGAGAACAGAGCTGGAGACAAACGCACCAGGACAGAATACCTGTGTTCAGACCACAGCGGTAGGAGTTTGTTCTGAGTAACTGTCACCGAGGACAACGGTGGCGTTCGTTTGTCTTTGTTTACCTGACGTGTCTCTGTCCTTCAGTCCACCTCAGAAGGTCGCAGAGGTCACCTATGTGGCCACATTAGAAGACCTGGGTCTGATCAAAGCCAAAGAGGTTATTGTGACTGACTCTTCACAGGTGACTTATATGAATGATATATTTATACTAGTACATATATATTACTATACGTACATATACATGTGTGTATATATGGCTAAATGTGTGTATATATATATATATTTATATATGTATGTATATATTTATACATGTATATGTGTATTTATATGTGTGTGTGTATATATATTTATATATGTATATGTGTATGTGTATTTATATATGTATATGTGTATTTATGTATGTATATGCTGTTTTTCTCTAAGGTCACATCATCAATGTCACTGCTATGCTGACGATGTGTCTTTCTTTTCTCTTAGATTGAATCTGTTGCCCCCGCACAACTGCCCTCTCACCCTCTGTCACCCAAAGCCCCTGCCCTCCGCCACCCAGCTCCACTGCTGGGCCCCACAGCCCCCAGAGAGACCATGGCGTAT
>NW_007585181.1:19489-21636 GCF_000523025.1 Cynoglossus semilaevis | reverse complement strand
TGGAGGGCGGGCGGCCGCAGGCTGCAGCGGGATGCAGCAGGATGCAGCAGGATGCAGCAGGATGCAGCAGGATGCAGCAGGATGCAGCAGGATGCAGCAGGATGCAGCAGGATGCAGCAGGATGCAGCAGGATGCAGCAGGATGCAGCAGGATGCAGCAGGATGCAGCAGGATGCAGCAGGATGCAGCAGGATGCAGCAGGATGCAGCAGGATGCAGCAGGATGCAGCAGGATGCAGCAGGATGCAGCAGGATGCAGCAGGAGTGTGACCTGCGCGTGGCGCTGGAGAGAGAAAAAGTTCGACTGATGGAGGAGGAGAGGAGCCGACTGCTGCAGCAGGTACGAAGCCCACCTCAACCCCCCTCCCGGGGGCGGCGGAGGATCGTCGATGGTGACTTTTAAAAAACGTTGTCAAACATTTTGACGACGTGATTGGTTTGTCGTGGCGCAGATTTTAGACGGGGAGTCGCGGTACAAACAGCTGGAGAAGGAGTTCCAGGTCTACAGGGAACAGCAGAACATCAGGCCGGAGTTCAGACTGCAGTCAGAGGTCAACCTGCTGACCCTGGAGAAGGTGAACCACGGATGTTGAGTGGTACTGCTGAGTACTACAAGTATTTTCTGGACTATAAGTCGCACATTTTTTTTTATCCTTTGTCTGGATTAGCGACCTATATATTAAAATATATAATTTCACGTTTCTGATTTTCCCACTGACGCCCGCTAGAGGGCACTCTAGCTAGGCTAGTGCGACTTATACTCCGGAGTGACTTATAGTCTGGAAAATACGGTATATTTGATTGAACTGTTAACACATTTTGTGAGTATAAAAACCTGTTATCCGATAACTGTAAGTAAAAATGTTGTCGTGTTTGTTAAAGTGGAACTGGAGAGGAAGCTGGAGTCCACCTCCAAGTCCAAGCTCCACTACAAGCAGCAGTGGGGACGAGCCCTGAAAGAACTGGCCCGCTTTAAACAGGTACAACTCTTATACATGAGTACATGTATACATGTGTACGGTACATACCTTATTAGGAGTGTGTATTAGCTAGAATCTCGTGATACGATATGTATCACGACACAAGGGCAGCTATATATATTGCGATATATTGCAATACTATAGAAATGGCGATATATTGAGGTTTTTTTAAACCAAATTTTTTTGTGATATTTAAATGGCCATCGCACTAATTTGTGAAATCGTAAAAAACTTTCCGCATCATGTTGACACGAACCATCGGGAAAATTAACAAAAAAAACCCAGATTGATGAACATCGTACAGTGGAGCAGAGCAGTTTCTTTTTGTCAGCGCAGGTTTTTAATCTCGTGCTGGAGATGAGCTGACAGTGACAGAACGTTTTAACAGCTCTGTTTAAAGGCAGAGTGAACTCTGCTGCCCCCTGTCAGCCCGCGATCCCGCATCGACGATAAAACATAGGAAGGAAAAACCTGTGAGAGTGACGTTTGTTATGACGAGACGGGATGTAGTGAACGAGAGGCCACACCTGAACACGGTGGTGTACGTTACTTATTACACACACACACGCACACACACTGACAGCTGTTATCACAGGGAGCCGCTGTGTGTGTGTGTGTGTGTGTGTTGATGGCTGACATGTGTTTTTGTTAAAGTGTAAAAACACTTCTCTGTCTCATTCTTACACACACATACACACAAACAAGACTAAGTGGGACTAATGTAAACACACACACACAGGGACTTCATTTGACACATGAATAACTGTTACTGACACCGACCAGCTGGTTACATCCTTTTTTTTTTTTTTTCTTCGTCCTCTTCCTTGTCCTCGTCCGTCTCCGCCGACGTCTCCTCTTTGTCGGTTCTTTCAGGCCTCAACAGTGAAATTGTACAGTACCCAAAGATTAAAGTTTACTTCAGACCTACCAAATACTTCACACCTAGGGTCTAGGTCATAGGTGTCAAACTCAAGGCCCGGGGGCCAAATGCGGCCCGCCAAGTCCTTTTGTGTGGCCCGCGGGAGCTCAAATAGCATTTAGTAAAGTCCATGCAGCAGAGTTTCTTAACCTGAGAACTCTTTTAGACTCTATTCTGTTTGTGTCTGAATGACTGACATATTATTTTAAAATATTGTCAGATTATCTTTAAATAAAGAAAGTAAATGGAT
>NW_007585181.1:14970-19232 GCF_000523025.1 Cynoglossus semilaevis | reverse complement strand
AAAAATTAAACAAATTTTTTCAGTGTGTCCCACTGTTGCCCAGTACCAAATGACCTGGGGTTGGGGACCACTGAACTATGCAATCTTCCAGTTACAACTGGCCCTTCAAGGGGAACTGTTTTGCCGATGTGGCCCCCTGTGAAAATGAGTTTGACACCTCTGGTCTAGGTTTTCATTATCCTCCCAAAAAAGCTTGGTTACGCTAACTGTAGTCAACCCTCTGCCTCGCTTCTCACTTGGAGCTGTGCGTCTTTTGAGCTGCAACACTGCCACCTAGTGTGGTTTCATTAAAGTTTAATCTTCATAATCACGTTACTTGGTGATACAAGGATAAAAGTGGTCGTCTTTACTCAGTAACTCGTTCTTTCAGCTATTTTTTTTTTTGTCCCTTATCTCCTCTTTTCTTTCGGGCTTTTGAGCTGCTCCCTCCGCCGCCCCCCAGCCTCGCCCCGTCTCCTCCCCCCGTCTCCTCTCTAAGTGCCACATCACTGTTAAGAAAACACAGTGTGATTTATGCAGCTCTAAGGGGGTTTGGAACAAAGTGTCACCACTTGTCTATTAATCATCCCCGGGACTGCATTAAGCAATAAGCCATTTAGCGCTAACCGTTCAGACGTCACACACTCTCGCTTTTATAAAATATCAGTTTTGTGTTTACACAACCATCCGTCTTTTTCCGTTGCGGCGTTTTTTTTTAAAGCCGGCGCTTGTTTAGCTTTCCCGGGCCTCTCTGCGCCTATTTATTCTCTCCTCTCAGCGCTTCGCATGGCGGACTGTTTACCTCATGTTGGATCATAAAAATTCTTGTCGGAGGAATGATGTGCTTTTCAACCCCAAACGGCACGCAGGGAGGCAGAGTGAGAATTAATATCCCCAGGCAGCGGCGCAGTATTAGATCAGAGTCTCGGGCCGCTGTGTTCCCGAGTTCAAATATTTGGACAAGGAGCTCGGGTCTTTCTTTTTTTTTTTCCCCTTTCAAAGCAAAAATATTGAGACAAAGACATTAAACTTGCCGCAAGTGCTGAAATCTGGTTGACCGCCCTTCGGTGACGTAGTCGGAAAGACCTATGTACGATATCCAAAAAGCTCAGGTTGTTAGCGTTAGCTCTGATGTCTGTATCAGGACTGTCGTTGCTAACGTTAGCTCTGGTGTCTGTACCAGGGCTGTTGTTGCTAACGTTAGCTCTGGTTTCTGTACCAGGACTGTTGAAGCTAATGTTAGCTCTGGTGTCTGTACCAGGACTGTGGTTGCTAACGATAGCTCTGGTGTCTGTACCAGGACTGTTGAAGCTAATGTTAGCTCTGGTGTCTGTACCAGGACTGTTGTCGCTAACGTTAGCTCTGGTGTCTGTACTAGGACTGTTGTTCCTAACGTTAGCTCCGGTGTCTGTACCAGGACTGTTGTTGCAAACGTTAGCTCTGGTGTCTGTACCAGGACTGTGGTTGCTAACGATAGCTCTGGTGTCTGTACCAGGACTGTTGTAGCTAACGTTAGCTCTGGTGTCTGTACCAGGACTGTGGTTGCTAACGATAGCTCTGGTGTCTGTACCAGGACTGTGGTTGCTAACGATAGCTCTGGTGTCTGTACCAGGACTGTGGTTGCTAACGATAGCTCTGGTGTCTGTACCAGGACTGTGGTTGCTAACGATAGCTCTGGTGTCTGTACCAGGACTGTTGTAGCTAACGTTAGCTCTGGTGTCTGTACTAGGACTGTTGTTCCTAACGTTAGCTCCGGTGTCTGTACCAGGACTGTTGTTGCAAACGTTAGCTCTGGTGTCTGTACCAGGGCTGTTGTTGCTAACGTTAGCTCTGGTGTCTGTACTAGGACTGTTGTTGCTAACGTTAGCTCTGGTGTCTGTACCAGGACTGTTGTTGCTAACGTTAGCTCTGGTGTCTGTACCAGGACTGTTGTCGCTAACGTTAGCTCTGGTATCTGTACTAGGACTGTTGTTCCTAACGTTAGCTCCGGTGTCTGTACCAGGACTGTTGTTGCAAACGTTAGCTCTGGTGTCTGTACCAGGACTGTTGTAGCTATCGTTAGCTGAAATCTGGTTGCACTGGGGCATTTTTATTTTTATAGTCTTTGTAAAGATTGAAAAAAAACCCACAGAAAGTATGCGACTGATGTCGTTGTACGTACTGTGAACTTCACAGCAGCGGAGGAAGTTAGGATTGTTCTACTTTTCTCTGAATTCTTTGTACTGCTAAAAGTACTGTTGCTAACACGACAAGTCGTTTCCTTCGCTTGGGCCATAGGGAGTTTCCATGTCCTCCCTGTGCGTCTCTGCTGTGTCCAGACCACGTGTCCAGATTGTGACCTCGTCTTCGTCCTCATCCAATGACTGCTAGGATTGGGTTCGATCACACAATCAACGTCTTTACAAAAATATACCGCGTATCCAGAGAACGTTGGTGTGTCATCGAGGAAAGGTAGAGAAAAATGTAGTTTTACTACAACCGCGAGGTTGTGGAAGTTCACCTGGTATTTGACAAGTTCCACTTTCCCTCTCGTACCAGCGAAGGATTCGGTCCTGAACTCCTGGTCTCCCACGAAGCTGGCGGCGTGTTTGTACTAACGTGTCTGATGTAAGATGTCGGAGGGAGTTTCACTTTTTACTGCGCGTTCATTCCTGGAATTGAACCGAGCCCCAGTGGACTCGGAGTGTTTGTCCCGCATGGTCCGGGTCAGGAGTATCAGAGGATTTCACATACTATCACAGTAATTTTCAGAACTCTTTTCCCTGCCGCGTGTGAACTGTTTTTTTTAGTTTTTGTAAGTTGGAACGAAGAACGAATTTCATTGGAAGATTTGCCTAAAATATTTAGACTAGGGTTCGCCAACGTGGTATCCGGGGTCACCTGGTGGCCTACGTGGTATCCGGGGGCACCTGGTGGCCTACGTGGTATCCGGGGGCACCTGGTAGCCTACGTGGTACTTACTAAAAATAAAACGTCATCAACAAGAGGGTCAACAATGGTACCGTTACTGTGCTGTTTGAATCAGTTCCATTTGTAATGATATTCAAATGAGTGGAATAACGATGGTAAGAAGAGCGCCTACTACTGGATGATTCTTACTACGTTGATCAGGAAGTCTGTATCAAACACGTATCCTTGTTTTTTGACCCCTGATTTAGGGTATAATTTCTTTGAGTGATACGACTTGATACAACATATACCGTACGCGGCCTCGGTCGTTAGTATTCGGTGTACTGTAGTATTCTGTGTACTGTAGTATTCTGTGTACTGTAGTATTCTTTGCGCCGTTCACATTGAAGACCAGAAGTTCCGTCATTGTTTCAACTTATCGGATCGTGTGACTCGTGACTGGACGGGAGGGTTGAGTTGAGCTCACAGGAGCCGTAGAACTCATGACCTGGACGAATAGGAATCCTCCGAGACTCTGGCTGTGCCGTCCCGTTCGTCCGGCTTCTATCGCAGACGCACAGGCCGCATTCTTCGACCGTGTTGCTGTATCTGTTATCTCCCGCTTATCGGCGTGAAAACGTACAGAGCAGCCCTGAACGCGCTGATGCTGAACACGCCGATGCCCCCCCCCTGAGTTGGAAAACACTTAACCTCACTGCACTCCAACAGTACCTTATCTGAAGAACTCCACTCTGTACCAAAACAAAACTCCCGCGGTTTAACGATTTGACATCCAGCTCGTGACCTTCCGACCTCTCCGGTGCTTCCAGACATGAGGCGATTTCGGGTCAAACGATGGACATAAAGAAATATCGTGTTATTGCTTCAGTTGTTATTGCTTCAGTAGTTTTTGTCTCAGATCGGATGTGAGTGAAAAGGGAAACTGGTCATTCTGGACTGATTTCTTGGAGGACGGGAACGTTTGGTTCTGATTAAATGTTAAAAATGTTGCTGTTGCCAGATCATTTTCAGACCGCCCTTCGGTGACGTAGTCGGAAAGACCTATAGCTCTTGTGTCTGTACCAGGACTGTTGTTGCTAATGTTAGCTCTGGTGTCTGTACCAGGACTGTTGTTGCTAACATTAGCTGTGGTGTCTGTACCAGGACTGTTGTTGCTAACGTTAGCTCTGGTGTTTGTACCAAGACTATTGTTGCTAACGTTAGCTCTGGTGTCTGTACCAGGACTGTTGTAGCTAATGTTAGCTCTGGTACCTGTACCATTTTTTTTTTCAGAATTTGTCCTTCAAACCTCCCTCTGGACACGTGCGGGTTGTAGGGCTGCTCAGAAAAACTCCATCTGAGCTGAGAAAAGTGCGTCCACATGTGAGCGAGAA
>NW_007585181.1:13584-13869 GCF_000523025.1 Cynoglossus semilaevis | reverse complement strand
TGTACCAGGCCTGTTGTTGTTAGCGTTAGCTCTGGTGTCTGTACCAGGACTGTCGTAGCTAACGTTAGCTCTGGTGTGTGTGCCAGGACTGTTGTAGCTAACGTTAGCTCTGGTGTCTGTAATAATCATACACTCATATTTAATCTAAAACATTCAAACATTCAACACTCGTTCCAGTTTTACTCCGTCCACCGAGGCCTCGCCTCAAACTGAGTCCCAGTTGAACCTTGTCTGCAGAAATGACCGAATTATCAGAGACTGCTGTGGGTATCACGACTGGAAAAC
>NW_007585181.1:12289-13552 GCF_000523025.1 Cynoglossus semilaevis | reverse complement strand
TCTGAGCCTCTCCGTTTTACCCAGACCCCCCCACCGCTGCCCCCGACCACAGCCGGGGCCTCGGTATCACCTCGTCCTCAAATTGTTTCAGGCCTCCGTCTCAGATTGTCCTTGGCAGCGGGCATTAGAGAAAATGTTTAGCCTGTTTGTTTTCATAGTAATTAGCCCGAAAACGGCCTGAAATACAGACGGCTAATGGTCCACAGAGAGCTGGGCTGTGTCAACACACCATCTGTCGATGTGTGTGTGTGTGTGTGTGCACGTGTGAATGATGTGTTCATGAGAGATTGTGTGTTTTCTGGTGTTTTTTCTCTGTCAGGAGGTGAGGAGATCAGACGTGTGAAAGTGGAAGCTCTGTGTGTGTGTGCCTGGTACAGTGAAGTAGCTTTTGGATAATACCAATTTTTTGGTCCCCTCATGGGGACATTTTTAGATCCAAACTGAGTGTGACTGTATTTTGAGGATCATAAAGGAGTTGAAGGATTAGCATATATATATATAGTATATGTATATATGTATGTATATGTATATATGTATGTATATATGTATATATGTATGTGTATATATGTATATGTATGTATATGTGTGTATATGTGTATATATATGTATGTATATGTGTATATATGTATGTATATATGTGTATATATGTATATATGTATACACCTATGTATACATATATAGATATATATGTATGTGTATATATATGTATATATGTGTATATACTGTATGTGTGTGTGGTTTAAGTTAGGGTAAGGCAGTGTTTCCCCAGAATTTTTTTTTCTGGGGACCCATATTTTAAAAACCTTCGCAACCCAAGTCAATAGACATTATTCCTAAACTCCTGTGAAACATGATGCAAAACGACCCCCCAAAAAAACCTCTTGCGACCCACTTGAGGGTTGCGATCCTGACTTTGGGAAAAAATGGAGTGTGTGTGTGCGTGTGCGTGCACGGGGACATGTCGTTTAACTGTTTTTCTATTAATTATCAGTCGGTTCCAGTGTGAGAACTCATTGCGATGCTGTCCCAGAAACAGGACGTTCTGCGTGCCGTTGTTCCTCTCACATCGTATTTGTCGGTCAGCATGTTGGAGCAGCGGTTGGTTGCTTTTGCCTCATAGCTAAAAATGTTGTTTGTTCGATCTGTGGTTTCTTTCTCCACACGTACTGTACGCCCCGAAAACACGATTCGATTCATTGTCGACTCGAAATTGACCGGAGGTGTTTGAATGGTTTGTGCGAACTGGTCCTAAACCTTGTCATG
>NW_007585181.1:10716-11880 GCF_000523025.1 Cynoglossus semilaevis | reverse complement strand
AAAACATTCACACGAAAACAAAGGAAGATCAACGTTGTAGTTTCGCCCGCTTTTATCCACCTGTCTGTTCCAGTGCGGAGACAACGTTGTGTTTAAACGCAGGTCCGATCTTTAGCTTACTTTTGATTCAAACTGTCGTCACCAACCTGTCCAAAAACATCACTGAATATCTTTTCCGATATCGGCTACGGCGCCTGATCGGGTATCGGAAAATTAATCTTGGGTAAATTGATGACGATCTATTAATACAAATTCTACTTTTAAGATAACGGTGACACGAGTGATTCATTATTTCTTATCAGTCATTTACACTAAGTTATCGTGGTTCCATAGTGTAGCTGTTAGCACGCCTGTCCCATAGAGTCCTGGGTTCGATTCCCAGAGGAACCACATCCTTGATACCGTTAGTCCTCCTCTGTAAGTCGCTTTGGATAAAAGCGTTTGATAAACATACATAAATGTAATTTTTTTTTTTCAGTGAAAAGCGTGCACAGGCAGCTGGTTGGTCAAAACAGCCAATAGGAGAGCTCTATTACTTTGAGCTGCTCTGTGATTGGATAAAACACATCTGCAGTGTTCAAATCCTCCGATTGACAATATGATTTTTTTTAATGTATTGATTATTGATTTGTATTGTATATAATGATACAAATGACACCAGGCTGCATGTGTAGCTAAAACCACCCGCCCTAGTGGTCACTGTGAAGCACAGCAGATTCAGACGATGTCCTGAATTTACATACCTGAATTTATTTTTTCTGTGTGCATGTGTTTGTGCAGCGCGAGCAGGAAAACACTATGCTGCACCTAAAGAAACAACAGGCGGAGCTAGAGGCCATGAGGCAGCGTTACCTGGCAACGGGAGAAAAAGAGGCGGGGCAACAAGACAAGCAGGAATTGGACGAAATAAGGAATGAACTCAACAGGTGAAAGAAATTTTCTTTCTGTCAATCAGCTTTGAGTTTATACAGTATGTATGTATATATGTATCTATTTGTATGAATATATGTGTATATACAGTATATGTGTATATATGTATGTATAAATGTATATATGTATGTGTGTATATATGTGCACATATGTATGTATATATGCATGTATATATGTATATACATACATATATACATGCATATATGTGTATATATATATATATATATATATACA
>NW_007585181.1:0-8304 GCF_000523025.1 Cynoglossus semilaevis | reverse complement strand
ACATGCATTTTTGCAAATTCCCGTCTCGCTTTTTTATGATTTTTTTTCAGCAGTGGTGTCCTCCTTGGTCGTCTCCCATGAAGTCCACTTTGGCTCAAACAACGACGAATGGTGCGATCTGACACTGATGTACCTTGGCCTTGGAGTTCACCTTTAATTTCTTTGGAGGTTGTTCTGGGCTCTTTGGATACAATTCGAACGATCCGTCTCTTCAATTTGTCATCAATTTTCCTCTTGCGGCCACGTCCAGGGAGGTTGGCTACTGTCCCCTGGGTCTTGAACTTCTGAATAATATGAGGCACTGTTGTCACAGGAACTTCAAGCTGTTTAGAGATGGTCTTATAGCCTTTACCTTTAAGATGTTTGTCTATAATTTTTTTTCGTATGTCCTGGGACAATTCTCTCCTTCGCTTTCTGTTGTCCATGTTCAGTGTGGTACACACCTTTTCACCAAACAGCAGAGTGACTACTTGTCTACCTTTAAATAGGCAGACTGACTGATTATGAGTTTGGAAACACCTGTGATGTCAATTGAAGGACACACCTGAGTTAATCATGTCACTCTGGTCAAATAGTTTTCAATCTTTTATAGAGGTACCATCATTTTTGTCCAGGCCTGTTTCATTAGTTTGTTTTTTTTAAATAATTATGTTAATCAACAATTCAAAAGTAATGGCTAATTTTGATTATTTAATTTTCAATAAATTTTTATTTATTGTTACTTTTGTAAGTTTCAAGTGATTTCAGTGAGAATTGTGGGTTTTCCCTTCTTTAACTGAGGGGTACCAACAATTTTGTCCACGTGTGTATTTGTACATGCATCATCATTTTTACATGCAGATATTTTTGATTTGTCAAATGTAAAAGACAGTGTGAAGATCAGGATGTAAACCATTTCTCCAGGTCCATAATAGAGTGACTGGAAGGAATGTTTTGTTTTTTGGTGGAATTTCCATATTTGGCAGCGGTCAGTGATATTAAGTAGGTGAAAGGTCAATCTCTCAAAACCAATTAGACACAAAGATGTTTTTTAAAAAATTTAATTTCAAACACATTTGAACTGAAAAGTGGGAAAATCTCTCAGACTAATATCTAATATCTCTACAGTATGTTTATTCTTATCACCTGTCATTTTCTATGACACGTCATCTTATTTAAACTCATAAACAGAAATACAACTACAATGGGAGGAGGGTAAACTGACGTCTGATTGGGCAATCACTTGTCTGGCGTCGGGTTTCAAACTCTGGTTGCCACAGTGGGGAAAAAAAAATCATCTGATGGATGTTAGAAAACTCCGACCGTGTTTGTTTTAGTGAATTTGACGAAACCTTGCAGGAATAATCTCTGAAATCAGACCAAGTGGAATGTCCAGTCTGTGTTTTCAGTCTGACGACAGGGGAGGTCAAGGCTGTGTGTGTGTGTGTGTGTGTGTGTGTGTTATGATTAGCACTAAGTAGAAGCAGCTGTTAAACTGATCAGTGTCAGCTACCTGGAAATGAAGAAATTACAGTTTTATAGGCCTAATCCTAACCCTAATCCTAATCCTAAAATTAAGCGACCATAACCAAAACCTACCCTAACTAATCTGCAGAGGTCGAAAAAGTACTAAAGAAATGTAATTAAGTAAAAGTATCCTTAATTTCCTTAATTTTTTCTCATGTAAAAGTAACAGTATCCAAGTAACAAAATCCACTCGAGAAGTAAAGAAATTACCTTAGATAAAAGTTACTAAGATACTTTTATTGCGTTCCAAGACCCAGTGCGAAATCTGAAAAAACGCAAATTAGAGGTAGAGATAGCTATTATTATTTACGTATATATTTACTCCCCCGTTATCAACCCTCCCTATACTGTATTACGACAGACAAGGGCAGATGCTGAGAGAGGCTACGATCCATGAGCCAATCAGCGCGAGGAGCAGAGGAGCATGCTCAATTAGCCAATAACACACCGAGTACGCATTGTATTAGCCAATAATATGCCGTGTACGATCTCGTCTAGGTAAACAAAGCTATCGGCGATCGTTCGCAAATGTGCTTATCTCAATTTCAAACATTTCGCATGTTTAATTATTTTATAATGTCTTTTAGTTTATTTTTTCGCGGTATAGCGGAAGTTTTGCGACAACCTGAAGTGCCGCCCTCCATATTTAACACCTTCATGATATCCCTTTTTATCATTTTAACGTCACATCTCGTGCGAATTAAGTAAAAATGCGAAACCTAGCTGTGATTTTGAGGGACCGTACAACGGTCCATAGTCTGACTGTGCTGCGGGGCCGCTCTACGTCACTGAAACGTAAGCTAACGGGGCGGATGCTAAGCTAAGCGGAAATAGTCGCTATTATGAAGCACCTTTTCTATTTAACGGACGACGGTTTTAACCAAAAAAGTAAACAATAACATTTGGGAAACACAAGTGAAAGCACAGACACTCTACTTACCGACACAAAATTTCGCGGGCTTCATGTGGAAGGTTCCAGAAGGACAGCTTCGTCCGCCGGGGGCAGACACGTTATACTGCGCATGATAACGTTATTGACTCGTTCGCTGCCTGAGATACGGCCAAGGATTTCTTTATCTCCTCGTGTCCTCCGCTCCACCGGGGCTTTGTGCTCGATAATCCTCAACCTCCGTTTCCTCTTCGGCACCAGCAGCCATCATCCAACGACGGGATAGAGTCTGTCAACTTGTTTTTCTCCGCATTTTTTAAAATGTAGCGAAGTAAAATACTTGAGTCAAAAGGTACTTAGGTAAAATTAAAAGTCCCATAAACTAATTATTAATTACAAATAACTCACAAATTCGCAAAGATCTTTACTTTCCACCTCTGCTAATCTAACAGCGAACGAGCCGCCATTTACTGACCCGTGACGTCACACCAGGACCGTCACATATAAAGTACCTAACTCGCCACAATTCTCAGAAAAATATGAAAGATTTGTTCATTATGAACTCACGAATCACTCTTTGCGAACTAATCTTTCGCCGTGAACGAAACTTTCGCTGTGAACGAATCTTTCGCCGT
Organism: Cynoglossus semilaevis; assembly: GCF_000523025.1. NCBI lineage: Eukaryota > Metazoa > Chordata > Actinopteri > Pleuronectiformes > Cynoglossidae > Cynoglossus > Cynoglossus semilaevis. The sequence goes on along the minus strand of NW_007585181.1, from coordinate 5,274 downwards.
GAACGAATCACTTTCTGTGAACTAATCTTTCGCCGTGAACGAATCACTCTCTGTGAACTAATCGTTCGCATCGTTATCTTGTTTTTCTCCGCATTTAATTTTTTACTCATTAACGGGTTCTTTTTTTAAATGTAGCGAAGTAAAATACTTGAGTCAAAATATACTTAGGTAAAAGTCCCATAAACTAATTATAAATGACAAATAACTCACAAATTCGCAAAGTTCTTTACTTTCCACCTCTGCTAATCTGACAGCGAATGAGCCGCCATTTTACTGGCCCGTGACGTCACACCATGACCGTCAAAATATATCAACAAATTCGGAAGACAAAAAAAGGAGAAACAGAGTCCAGAGAGGAGACGGAGAGAAGCTGAAAACTCCATTAATAAATCGAACGTACACCTTCGTTACCGGCAGCTGATTCTTCTTCACCAAACGACTGCGTAATATTTGTCAACCGTGTTCAAACAGTGACTTCCTGTTTCCATTTTCACATTAGTATAAAGTTATTCCACCTCAGTCTTTCTTGGTTCCTTTATACAAAAAAACAAAAAAACTCATCATTTGTACCTTTATATACAGCACTGATTCACTTTGCATTTTTGACATAAAAAAAAAGTTGCTGGATTTTCAACATCATAAACCTGTCTGTTTGATTTATTTAATCAGAATCAGGAAAAAAAAAAGGTAAAACAAAAAACAAAGCAATAATTTAATCAGACAATATCACCGTTTAAGGAACATGTCATGAAATGCAAACGTGTCACATGATCCCAGGCTGTGTTCGTCCATTCACAGGAAACTATATTAAGAAGTGACTGCTGCGATGTGAATGTAGTTCCACGTTTATACATTTATTACGACCGCAGATATTTAAATTTGGTTTCAGCTTTTGTTGTTGCCACTCCCTCCGTCAGCCGTACATTTAAATATGACTTCTAATCCGGATCTTCTATTTCCTGTTTTTGATTTTTAGAATTGTGAGTCAAAATGTACTCAGACAGACAACTGTTTCCAAAAGTGATGGAAAGATGGACATTACAGGTTATGTACAGGTTCTGAGACAGATCTCACTGTCTCTGGATCAGATGTGTTTTGTAGTTATAATAATAATAATAATTTAAACTTTATTGATTCCACACTTGGGAAAGTCTTGTGTTAAGATCTGATGCAACAAGTACGTTGTTCCTCTGGGAATCGAACCCAGGACTTCTCTGCTCTGCTTCTGAGGCAGGCGTGCTAACCGCTAATCTACAGCTTTGTCAAATCCGAGCAGGTTTTTATTTTTAAATTTAATTTAACCTGATCAGAAATGTGTCTCAGAACTTTCCGACCAACTTTACTTCCTGCCAAACTCTGATATTTTACATGGCAGCAAAGCAGAGCCGAGAATCTTTGGACGAAACACGTGGAGGTTTTGGTCGCCACGGTGACAGGGTACAACGTCAGTCACACAGACACGAGACAGACAAGGTCGTGACCTCTGCTCCTCTCCGTACAGATGTCTCAGTTACGTCGGTGTTGATCGTTGGGAGGAGAAATGACACGTTGTTGTTGTTGTTGTTGTTGTTGTGGTTTTTAAAGCTTTTTTTTTTCAAATTTTCAGGCACAAAATCCTTTGGTGAAACTGAACTCCTTTCCCTTCTTGATGTTTATTGCACACAGCTATTTACACATCCAACAAATCCATGGAAAAAAAAGTTCAATGGCAACAACAAAAAAATAATCAGAGAAACTATCAAATATCAAACTGGACTGTAAATAAAGACGGTTCACATTCTGGCTTGAACAATATACATACATATAGGTATATAATATATACATATACATGTATATGTATATACAGTATATACATATATATTCACATATATGTATATACACACATATATATATATACACATACATAATTATAAGTATTTGGTTCCTCTAGGAATCAAACCTAGGACTACATGCGCTCGCCGGCAGATATGCTAACCGCAACACGGAACCATGACCCTTGTGTTAACAGCAAATCTGCTGAGCCTTGCACACGTGAAAATAAATTTATACGCATGTATACGTATAAATATAAATATATGTTAATAAATATTAACATATATATGTATTGTATACATATATATTTATATATAGATATATATTTATATATACATATGCATACATACATATGTATACACTGTATATATATGTGTATATATATATATATATACACACGTCAGCCATCTTTGTTTACAGTCAACAGTTTTTTTCATATAAAAAAATCTCTTCATTTTTATCTGTTTTATTCCCACATTTCTGTGGTCGACGTCTGTGGTTGGACGTCTGTGGTTGGACGTCTATGGTTGGACGTCTGTGGTTGGACCGAGTGACTCGGTTTTTGTTTCTATAAGAAATGACTCCACGTCCCATCGTCCTACCGTTACGTGTCTGTCGCTTACACATCAAAGCTGGAAAATTAAATAACCGACATTTTTAAAAACCAAAAGTGCTGAACGTCCGATATGAGTAAGAAGATAAATAGAATTTACGTTTCTTTTCAAGGTTCTTTTTTGGTATAATGTTTTTGGGTTTGTCTTTTGTTTTGTTGTTTTTTTTACAGTACATACTTTTTCTCCTCATGTGCTCCTATGTTCTTTGTGTGGTGAGTGTTGTCGTTGTGCATTCTCAGTCTGTTCACTTTGGTGGCAGCCTCCTTTGGCATCACTGCTGCTGAGAAAAATAAAAAATAAAAAAAAATAATAATAATAACAAGAAGAAACCGGGAAGTAAAGCTACAGACAGACCAGAGTCTGACGGATTTTTTTTGGCATTTCATTGTTTTTGTCCCGGTTTCAACAAAATGTTTTCTTTGGAAGGAATAAATCGACGGAATTCCAAAAAGTCTCCAATAAATATAAAAAAAATGTGATCGTGGAGTTCCTTCTCCTGCTGGAGAAGAAAGGATCTTTGGTTTGGGTTTGGACGTCTCCAGTCTTGACTCCAGTCCTCTGTCAGCTCTTCAGTCGGGAAGATGAAGGAAACAGTCAGTAAACATCCAGATTAAAACAGGTTTTTCTGAGAACACCGGTGTCATCGGAGAACGTTCCGGCTCACGCTCAAGGCCCAGGGCACTGGAACTGTTGACAGGTTCACTGTGTGTTTTCGTCCACGCTGAGACGAGGCCAGGCTACAGCCACACAACCCGCGGTTTGAAATATAATTTAATCAGATTTTTTTTCAAAATGTAACATTTGTAAAATATTAAATTTTTGAAAAAAAAAAATCTGGTTAAATCTGTTGGAGAAATTCAGTTGTGTGTTTATGTAGAAATGACAAACTTTTCTAACTTTCTTTTAAATTATTCACTTCATTTTTGAAAAAATATGTTTATTTTTCCAAAATTGAAATTTTTTTAAAATTAATTTAATTAATTGATAATAATTTAAAGGAATGGAATTCTATTTAAAATCTAATTTTTGATGGAAACAACACTGAAGAAGAGTTGAAATGATTGAATACATTATAGATTTTTTTTTTTAAATATAAAGTTCTTAAAATTGTCTTGGAACTTTTAGACTCCCAGTACAATATGATATTATGACTAACTGGTCCAGACCGGTTGTGACGATGGTTACTGGACCATAAAAAACCTCTCTGCTACATTCCTTCTGTATGTTGTCAAGTCAGAACTGGCTGTAATGTGACTGTTGTGCAGCTGTAGTGCAACTGTACTGTGACTGTAGTGGAACTGTAGTGCGACTGTAGTACAACTGGGGCGTGACTGTAGTGCGACTGTAGTGCGACTGTAGTACAACTGGGGCGTGACTGTAGTGCGACTGTAGTGCGACTGTAGTACAACTGGGGCGTGACTGTAGTGCGACTGTAGTGCGACTGTAGTACAACTGGGGCGTGACTGTAGTGCGACTGTAGTGCGACTGTAGTGCAACTGCAGTGGGGCTGTAGTGCAACTGTAGTGCAACTGCAGTGTGGCTGTAGTGCGACTATAGTGGGGCTGTAGCGTGACTGTAATGCGACTGTAGTATAACTGTAGTGCGACTGTAGTATAACTGTAGTACAACTGCAGTGTGGCTGTAGTGCGACTATAGTGGGGCTGTAGCGTGACTGTAATGCGACTGCAGCGTGACTGTAGTGCGACTGTAGTATAACTGTAGTATAACTGTAGTGCGACTGTAGTATAACTGTAGTGCGACTGTAGTGTGGCTGTAGTACAACTGGGGCGTGACTGTAGTGCGACTGTAGTGCGACTGTAGTGCAACTGCAGTGCGACTGTAGTGCAACTGCAGTGGGGCTGTAGTGCAACTGTAGTGCAACTGCAGTGTGGCTGTAGTGCGACTATAGTGGGGCTGTAGCGTGACTGTAATGCGACTGCAGCGTGACTGTAGTGCGACTGTAGTATAACTGTAGTATAACTGTAGTGCGACTGTAGTATAACTGTAGTGCGACTGTAGTGTGGCTGTAGTACAACTGGGGCGTGACTGTAGTGCGACTGTAGTGCGACTGTAGTGCAACTGCAGTGCGACTGTAGTGCAACTGCAGTGGGGCTGTAGTGCAACTGTAGTGCAACTGCAGTGTGGCTGTAGTGCGACTATAGTGGGGCTGTAGCGTGACTGTAATGCGACTGTAGTATAACTGTAGTGCGACTGTAGTATAACTGTAGTACAACTGCAGTGTGGCTGTAGTGCGACTATAGTGGGGCTGTAGCGTGACTGTAATGCGACTGTAGTATAACTGTAGTGCGACTGTAGTATAACTGTAGTACAACTGCAGTGTGGCTGTAGTGTGACTATAGTGGGGCTGTAGCGTGACTGTAATGCGACTGCAGCGTGACTGTAGTGCGACTGTAGTATAACTGTAGTATAACTGTAGTATAACTGTAGTGCGACTGTAGTATAACTGTAGTGCGACTGTAGTATAACTGTAGTGCGACTGTAGTATAACTGTAGTGCGACTGTAGTGTGGCTGTAGCCTGAGCTGCAAAAACGTGGACCGTCGCGTCGCTGAACCCTCAGACTAATCTGTCGTAATGTGGATGCGTCTCCGCTGCTCGACGTTAATCCACCTCGATGGACTCGCTGCTTTCATTGACCGGTTTGCACTCGTTGGGAAGTCGCTGATGGCGACTCAGCTGCGTGGCCTGTGTGAAGCTGCGGTCGCAACGCTCGCACCTGGGACACACAGAAAGACACGGTCAGCAACAATAACTGACAACAATAGAAAGAAGGTGATTTTTCATTGCACACAGATGATGACGTTAATGACAGGACGACGTGAACAGAA
>NW_007585180.1:23839-25244 GCF_000523025.1 Cynoglossus semilaevis | reverse complement strand
TTCAGATGGAGTGACGGAAGGAAAAACATCTGATGGTTTTTTAAAAAAAGACGTAATCTTGTCCTCCTCCTCCTCATCTCCTCCCGGTTGGCTGACAGACTGACATTAAAAAGTACTTTGACATGGAGTGGGTAGAAATCACAGGTTAATTAGGCACACACACACACACACACACACACACTCTCTCTCTCTCTCTCTCTAAACTAGTACAAATATAAAAAATACTAGTATCTGAACAACCCCAGTTTGATTCCAAGTAACCTCTAGTCTCTGGACCAGAATAAAACAAAATCTCAAACCTCAGCCTCATGTAGACAGGGTTTAACACCAGAAGATTTTAATGGAAATGTTTAGATAAACAACTGTTGATAGTTTTAATTTAATTTGTGTTTTTGGAAACTTAATGGAAAGTAAATGTAATTTAAAAAAAAATATTTCCCCATTTTTTTTTGCTGCTGGTGCAGACGGAAGACAAACAAAAACAGACTTAAATTAATGTAAAACACCAAAATTCGAAAATATTAAATATTGTTAATGGCAGTAGGTCATATTAAAAATAAACTATGTGATTTTGCCATGATGTAGGTTTTCTCTACTGTGAGATACAGAAGTGAGGGTGTGGTTAGCGATTTTAGCTTAGCTTTTAGCAAGCACTAAGAAAAACTGACTAACGTGAGTAATAACTCTGATACCAACCAGGTTTTGCTGCCGATCATAGTTTAACACAGTAAAGTCTTTTATTTTATTATTTTTTTAAAGAACTGCGTTACCGTTCTCTCTTGTGTCCTTGCTGTTGTCGTGCTAACAGCACCAGAGCTGGAGCAGCATCAGGGCAACCAATGAAAACTCCTTCAAAAGTGTGTGTTTTTCTTTTCTTCTTCAAGTTCAGTTCATCCAGTGGGTGTTTATTGTTCTCAAACAGGAACACTGTAAAAAAGTGAGTTTTTATTTAAAAGAAAACATAAAATAAAAAGAGGCTGAAAATGATCCAACACCAATTAAAAAAAAAATCAAAGCCAGAAGGCTACTAGCCCAGAAATATTTAATTCTTAGCGAGTAGCAGACCTACCAAAATAATAAAAATAAAAGGCAATACCAAGGATTGTTTCATGGAATGGCATTGACAAAATTTATAAAATATTTAAATAAAAGGATAAGAAAAAACCCATCACAGAGAGAGAGAGAGCGTGACAGAACGAGGCAATGTTTGTACAGATGTATAGAGGTTTACGATTAACATTAAAAGCTGCTGATGGTTTGTTCTCCATTATGAAGCAAAGTGACTCTGAAGGACAGAAGACCGGTGTGTGTGTACACTAAAGGACCAGCATGCATCACAAGGCCAACTCCTGTGGCCTTGTTGGTAATTGTTCATCACTAATAATGACTTTTCCCTGATTGAGCT
>NW_007585180.1:21858-23638 GCF_000523025.1 Cynoglossus semilaevis | reverse complement strand
GGGAGGGTGATACACGCCGCCTCTGTGCTTTTATCTTTATCTCCGCCACCGGCGCTTCACTCTCAGGACGAGCCGCATGAGACGAGAGCAGACGCGGAGTGGGGAGGGCGGGGATGGGGGGATAAAAAGGATTAATTAATGAAGATGTGTAGAGATTCACACCACAGTCACACCAGGAAATGGATGTTGCACGGTTCATTGTCAGGTCCGGAGGTGAAAGGTCACGTTCAACTGTACAGAGCGTCACATCTTTGAGATTCAATTTTAAAAAAGAAGCTAAAATGAAACTTTCGGTGAGATTAGCTTGGGTGCTAATCAGGCAGTGAAATGACGGAGCGACAGGTACGAGGTGGGAGCGTGGCATCACCTCTGTAGGTGGGCAAAGGGCTACTGGTCCGGGGTCAGCACCGGTCGATATTCAATCTCGTCAGCCAGGCGGAAACAATGAGGAGGAACAGAGCTCTGTTCATCTGGAAGGAAATCAAACTAAAGGGGTGGGAGGAGGCGGTGTCAGCCCCGGGGGAGGGAGGGAGGAAGGGTGAGGAGGGGAGTGGAGGGGAAGTCAAACACACTGAAAATCTCATATGATAAAAAAAAAGAAAGTTTCTCAAAAAAAAAATCTATATACAGTCAGAAGACGGGTTGGTGTTGCCTTACAGCGAGAAGAACCTGGTTTGATCCCGTACCTACGTTATTAATTGATTGGAGGTGTGAAAGTGTGAATGGTTGGCGTGACTTTTGACCTCGAAAAGGATTGTGTCATTTAAACCATTGTTTCCCAAAGACTGGGTCACGACCCTCAGGTGGCTCACAAGAATTTGTTTTTCGGGTCGTCTCGCATCATGTTTCCCAGGAGTTTACGAATAAGTTCTATTGACCTGGGTCACGAATGTTTGCGACTTTTAAAATATGGGTTACCAGAATTTTTTTTTTTAGGAAACACTGATTTAAACGCTAATTAGATCTTAGCTAATCAGGTTCACTCACACTTGATATATACGTAGGACCATGAATGCTAATCTTGCTAAATGCTAGGTGTTTCGCATTCAACATTGAACTGCTACGGCTCCTGAACTGCCGGTTCCAGTGAGAACCAAACAATGTATTTCCCAGCGTGAACCAGTACCGTATGTCATTAGTGGCGGTGACAAACAGGAACAGGAAGTACATCCGTATAAACGTGGAACTTCCTTTGTCTGGTGATAAACCCAATTCTTCAAACCTAAAAATTCTAGAAGGGGCCGGAACGCAGAGGTGAAAAATGTTCTGCCGATTAGTGATAAATGTTCGCATTAAAATGTAGACGGCTACATTTTTTAGCATTCGGGGGGGGGATCACAGATGAAGCCCATTTCCCGTCTGCTCCACGGAAAAAGGTGTAATTCACTGGTTCTAAGTGTTTCTTCTGTCAGAACGGAGCTGTCAGGTTAGAACCTGCTGCTCAAATGAAGCACAAAGAATTCATTCACATTCAGAGAGGGAGAGAACGGCGACAAAATGATCCCCCTTCAAGCTGACAAGTACCCCCGTGGTTCGCACACACGCACACGCATGGTACCCTCCCCTCTTGGTTGCAGAATTAAAAGGCAGCTGTCATTAAGGCCCACTGTGATGTGTTACTGTATATAATAGTGCCAAGGTGTGTGTGCGTGCGTGTGCTGCCATTATGCGCTCACCGCGGTGAGGCTTGGTCCACTTTGGCCCACAGCATGCTGGGAAAATCTCCAGCTTCCCTGCCGGTCGCAACCCCCGAGCCAGAGAGCTAAATGCCAGGGATGAG
>NW_007585180.1:19297-21409 GCF_000523025.1 Cynoglossus semilaevis | reverse complement strand
TTCAAGAACTTTATTGTCGTTGTGCAAGCATAACGAGATTTTTTTCCGGGCTCTCGGCAACAATCAACGTGGATAAAAGTAATAAAATAAGAAGTAATAAAAAGGAGAGATATAGAAAGATATTGTACAAAAAGCGAGCAGTGCAAATAAAAGCAGTGCAACAGGATCAGGAATATACAGTATGAAGTACCAGAATATTTTTTTCTAAATGGCTCTCTCTCTCTCTGTCTCTCTCTCCTCCATCTTGTTGTTGTTCTTCTTCTTCTTTCTTATCTTCCTGGTCTCATTCTGTAGCTTCTTAACGCTCTCTGCTCCGTGCTATCGTTATCTTAGCCAGATGTTGTTGGTTTGAACTCTGACCCGTGTGGTCACTGGTGTTTGCTGGTGTGATCCCTGACCTGACTGTTGCTGGGTTTCCTTTCAAGAACTCATGTCAGGTTCATGGTTCAGTCCAGTCCAACAGGTCAATAACTGGGTCGTGACCTCATCTTCACTTAGTAAATGATGGGATTAGCTGCGACCTCCACAACAACCGGGAAAAGGATTGATCAGTAGAAAATGGATGTATGGATGGATGACGGAAGGTTGATGGATGGTTGATGATGAATGGATGGTTGGATAGATAGATAGGTGGATGGTTGATGGATGAATGGTTGGATAGATGGATGGATGTTGGATGGATGATGGACTGATGGATGATGGCTGGATGGATGGATGATGGTTGGATGGATGTTGGGTGGATGGTTGGATGGATGGTTGGATGGGTGGGTGGATGGTTGATGGATGGATGGTTGGATGGATGTTGGGTGGATGGTTAATGGATGGATGGTGGGATGGATGGATGGGTGGATAGATGGATGGATGATGGGTGGGTGGGTGGTTGGATGGATGATGAATGGATGGATGTTGGATGGATGGTTGATGGATGAATGGTTGGATGGATGGTTGATGGGTGGATGGTTGGATGGATGTATAGATGGATGTTGGATGGATGATGGTTGGATGTTGGGTGGATGTTGGATGGATGGTTGGGTGGTTGATGGTTGGATGGATGGATGGATGGGTAGATGGTTGATGGGTGGGTGGTTGATGGATGAATGGGTGGATGGATGAATGGGTGGATGGATGTTAGATGATGGGTGGTTGGATGGATGGATGGATGGATGGATGGTTGATGATTGGATGGATCAGGTACATTTGACTAATTTAAATTTCAGTTTTCTATTATTTTTCAAACTATTTTTAACCCTCTCACACTAACAGAATCAACAGAATAATGAACTTGGCAAACGAACAAACATATTCCCTTCTACTGATCGCAGCACAGGTGACGTGTCACGTGACCACCCATCCAGAGACGCGTCGTCTCCTCCTGCTGATTGTCTTCATTGTCATTCAGCCACATCCGTAAAGACACAAACAAACAAACTCATTATGTCTGAAAAGACACGTCGTCACGTGACGACAACAACGGTGCAAGAATGAATGACAAACGGATTAAAGACACAAAAACATGTTTATATGAATCACAAAAGCCGACGCAGATGAACGACGATGTTTGTCTTCTGGCTCTTTTCATCAAGAAACGACGGGAGAAAAAAAACATGTTTTTTTTTCAGCTAAACAAAAGGATTCGACGAACAAAGGTGTAGAGAGGAGGACATCTGTGCAGTGACGCAACAATCTGAAACATTTGACTTTTTAATAAGAATTCTGGGTTCATTTCTGAATCACAGTCTGAGTTTGTTACAGTTCATGATCTACCAGTTATTTCAAACTCCACCACATCAATGTTTTTAACATTTAGTCGACATAAAGTCGCTAAATGATTTTTTTTCTCCCTTTTTTTAAAAGTTTGTGTCTCACAAACAAGTCGGGGAAAACATTCAACACAACGTATCATGACTAAACTTACCGATGAATGCAGCAGTCACTGAATGAATGATGGTAATTTGATATATACATGCAGTATATACATACATAGTACATATGTATTAAATATGTATATATATTTTACATATATATAAATTCATATTTGGTTATATATGTGTATATACACTATATACGTATATATTTATATATATATACATATTTAATACATATATATTATGT
>NW_007585180.1:14795-16633 GCF_000523025.1 Cynoglossus semilaevis | reverse complement strand
CAGACTGTTGCCCCCGCGACCCGGCCCCGGATAAGCGGTTGATGATGGATGGATGGATAGATGGATGGATGGATGGATATTCATATATGTGGATATCCACTATATACTGTATGTATATATATATATATATATTTATATGTATGTGTGTGTATGTATATGTAGATATCTATATATCTACATATACATACATAGACATATATACATACAGTATATAAATATATAGTGCATATTTGTATATGTATATATAGAAATACTTTATACTGTATATATGTAATATTTATATTGTGAAATATTGCAGGATACATTTTTGAAAAATATACAAAATAAGAAATATATGTGGACACTTTTTCCTCTCTATTTACTGCACTTCAACCGGTAAAACACACACACACAGGGCAACTAACTGCTACATAATTGAGTGAAGATCAGCTAATACACCGTGACTTTTAACGGACATGAATACACGACACATTCATTAGTCACACACACACACAGACACACTGAGAGGCCACAGCTGTGGGAGTTCTTGTAGGCAGATGGACACATTTTTAAGGGCTGACCCTCAAAACACACACACACACACACACACAGAGAGAGAGAGAGCAGCTGGTGTTCAGTACCTGCTGCGGTGATGTTAGACACCTCTGAAAGAAAAGTCAGACGGCGAGTGAAGGAGAACTAAGAACAATATGGTGGAGGACGGAGGGGGAAGAGGAAGAAAGGGGAGGAAGGAGGAGGGAGGAAGGAGGAGGGAGCCATGTGAATACATGCTAATTTGTCAGCCGCTAACAAGACTGTGGTGACGGGCAAACACTGATACCGCGCTCTGCTTCTCTGAGGACGGAACAATGAGGAGAAAAAACCTTGAAAAAAAAAAACCTTAGCGTGATTTAACACAGATATTTTCAGGTTGATGTTTTGAAGACTTCAGTTCGCGACTTTCATCAACGGCTGATATTTTTCAAGTTCAAGTTCTAGATCTAGGCGTGGACTTGAGTCGCGTGACTTGGACTCGAGTCAGACCCGATTCATCACTTTGACGACTTTAGAACTTGACAAAATGTAAAGAGACTTGCAACTCGACTTGGACTTTAACATCCGTGACTCGTGACTTTACTCGGACTTGAGCCCTTTGACTCGACAAGACTCGATACTTTCTCCCAAACCTGAAGATTATGAAGTAAGTTATTAAGGAGTGCTCTGTATCTCTCATCGCGTATGTGCTGTCGGCACAACATCCGATCAAATGAGACTCACGTCGTTTTGACGCGATAGCATCGAGTCAATTAAATTGCCCCACAACCGATGAGAAAGAGCTGTCAAACAACGCGCGGGTGAGAGAAAATGATACCAAAGATTGTGTTGTTCGGATTTAAAAACTACGAGGTGGTCAACAAAAAACGATTGGCACTGATCTGTGTAAATATATTATTATTTTCTTTAAAAGGACTCGAAAGGACTCAAAACAGAAACGGGAAAAGACTTGGGACTTGACTTGACGCTTTTCGGTCTTGACTTGGACTCGACTCGGACTTCGCCGGTCATGACTTGAGACTTGACTCGGACTTGAGTGCAAAGACTCGAGACTCACTTGTGACTTGCAAAGCAATGACTTGGTCCCACCTCTGGTAAGAGCAAAAGCTCTTACCAGAGAACAAAGCTGCAAACTATGTTTGAAGGAAAGTCGAAAAGCCCTAAGAAAAACAAAACAAAAACAAAGTCAGTTTATAAAAATCTCATCTCAAATTTCAGTCTGAACTCTTCGTGATTCCGTCAGAGAATTCCTTCTTTGTGGAATTCTGGGAGAAAGTCTCTGGCACCAGGTCACAACCAGTGGT
>NW_007585180.1:11531-13832 GCF_000523025.1 Cynoglossus semilaevis | reverse complement strand
GCGCCCGCCTCCTCCGATCTCTGATGATTAGATTAAAACTCGAAATAAATGAAGTGTGTGAGTGAATGGAGGCTGTAAGCTGTCTGTGGGCCTGTCTGCCCCCGGGGGTCACAGGTCACACCGTCAACGCTCATGTGTCCTTTTCTTCCCATTGTGGCCGATGAAAGTGTGAAAATGTGACGGTGCGGCACGGTAATGACTCTGTTTGTTGACAGCTGCCGGATTTATGATTATAAAAAATAAAAAAACTCTGGTCAGTGAAGCCGCTAAACATTAAATGCTATGTCATTAGCCTTTAGCTAACGGAAATATTCAAACGTCATTTATTTCTAAAAACATAAACAAAACAAAAAAACATTCAGAAAATCTCTGCAAATATTTTTTTTCCTCGGGTCCAAGACTCAGGATCAAGATCTACCATATATATATTAACATTTATATGTTTTCAGTGTAGGTCAATTACTTTAACCTGGTCATCTCAGTAGTAGCTCCCGTGCCCAAAAAAGTTTGGACGCCCCCTGCTGTTACGGCTCATTATCCAGATTCACCGAGCAAACATTAGTGTTAATCACTGTCAACGCTGAGCGAATCGCAGAGATGAGCGTTTTATCGACAAGTTTAAAAGCGCGGCAGCTCTGCCCGCCGGCCTCGCCCCGCGACGTTGAGGACGGCGCCGGGCAGCCGCAGGGTAAGAGATTGAAAAAGCCAGAGTAGGTGGGAATTTTCCCTGCAGGAGGTAAAGATTTTGTGTGTGACTCAGAGCGGAGGTGAAATCAGGCTGTTTGTATTCAGTCTATCAGATAAACATGATTCTTCTTCGTCGCCTCCTCTACCTCGGGTGCTCCTCACTTTCTTTACCCCCGGGGCTCTTCGCTTCGCTAATGGTTTCCGTCTGAACTGACGATGGGAGACGTGAGAATTAAATGTGAAGACGATGACTGTTCCCTTCGTCCGTGAGCAGACCTGAGCAAACTATGGCCCGTGGGCCATATACGGCCTGCAGGGCTTTCATCTTTGGCCCGCCAAACAATGGTAAAAGGTACGGTAAAAACCGATCAATCAAATGTGCCGAATGATTTTTGAAAGTTTAGGCTTATTTTTGCACATTTTATTTAAAATATTTCGCCAAGCGTTCTACAGCCAACTAGCCTGCTAGCCAAATTTCGAACCTTATTTTGGACTGTGAGCCAAACTGTTTGCCCCCCTGTGGTCTTTAGCATCCTTTGCTCGATCTCATTGACCTAGTCATTTCTAATCTTGTCCATCCTGGTCACTCCCACCTCAGTTTTAGCCATGGTCGCTAATCCGCATGTCATAGCTCACTATCATAGATCTCACTATCGTCTTATAAACAGTAATTTTCCACTTTGAAGACATGAATGTGCACTAGAAAAAGCTGGGATCCCAGTCATCAGTCTGGACCACATATAGACACAAAAAATGTTTTTCAATTTTTGAAACGTACTGTACAGGCCCCGCCTACCACTAGAGGGCACTCACGTACCACCAGTGGTACGCGTACCTCAGTTTGAGAACCGCTGATTTATACTGTTTGGAGTAACGATGCTGAAGTCATCAGCCATTCTCACCCAGTCTTGGCGACTACAGCGTCTCGCGGTTCCGTCTCACGTGACCGTGGACGACGTCTCTGACATCGTTCGTCGCTGTCGCTCAGCGGACCGGATGATCCTGCAGAAAAAAAGTAGTTTTTTTTTTCTTTACATTTAGATGTGCTGTGATGAGAGTGGGTGTGTCTCCGCCACGCCAGTAATGTGTGATGGATTCAGTCGACAGGAGGTCGCGGTAATGAGTCGTCTAAAAGCAGCAGCCTGCAGTAATACTCACACTTACCGCTGATCATCTGTCTGTCTGAACGCACCTGTCTGTCTTCGCCCGCTTCCTCTCAACAGTCAGACCTGTGTTCCAGTGAACAACGCCGTCTGAAGCTGCGGGGTTGAACAGGCTTAAACCTGTTGTTATTTCTGTTTGATAGCATGTAGCTCCTCTTCTGGTCTATAGGTGGTGCCCAGTTGAAACCACTTTTCAATTAGTTTGTACAATTAATTTATTCAAATTACATTTTTGTATCATTAACCGTTAGCCTATTCTGGGGTCTACAGCTTTGAGCTAAAGTGGCTGTTCTTGGGTCCCATAGCTTAGCGGTTAGCACGCCTGCCTTCGGAAGCGGAGAGCAGAGGGTCAACGTTTCTTTACTACAAGAAATAAAGAAAACCTTGGATGTAAGGAACGCACACTATTAATGTGACCTAGTGTGTAGCATCTTAGCGTCATGTAGGAGTG